>NC_052166.1:4858874-4929362 GCF_902713615.1 Scyliorhinus canicula
AAATTGGTCGAATAATGAAAAGCAGAAAGTTATGGGGCTGGATTCTCCGATTCCCCCCCCCCACCCCCATTCCCCCCGGCCGCTTGTTTTAGGGCGGTTCACCTTTCGCTGGCAGCGGGATTCCCTTACCCCGCGACTCGGCAATGGGACTTCCCATCGAAACCATTCCCACGCTGCCGGGAAACCCGCTGGTGGCAGGAAGAGTGAATCCCAACTGCCGGAAAATTCCGCCCAAGTCTCTTAGATCGTCAGATGTAAAATAAAGGGGGTGTCTCGGAATGTCGAATTGTTGGCATGTCTGCTCAAAGGAAGACGAGGTAGGCACTGCTGAACATGATTCCCAGCCGACAAATGCCCCTATCTCTCCCAATATCGAATTTCTGATCCGTAAGATCCGGCGGAAGTCCGGGAAGCCCTGGATGGGAGAAAGAAGGGAAGTCAGATTAGATCTCCCCTTGAATTGACGGGATTCCTCCCGCACTCCAAAGATGTGCAGGTTAGGTGGGTTGGCCACGCTAAATTGCCCCTTAGTGTTGTAAAAGTCAGGCGGGGGGTTACTGGGTTACGGGGATAGGATGGAGGGGTGGGCTTAAATAGGGTGCTCTTTCTAAGGGCCGGTGCAGATTTGATGGGCTGAATGGCCTTCTTCTGCACTGTAAATTCTATGATTCTAACCCAGTTCCTTATAAACCTAAGCTGAGAGGCTAGTTGGTGCAGTTTAATATCCAGGGCCCCCAAACCAACACCCCCCCCCCCCCCAAACCAACACCCCCCCCCCCCTCCCCACACACACACCCCTTGGAACCTGAGAGCTGCAACTTGATCAGGATAGTGGATCCATTGTTTATAACATCCCACCCTTCCCTGGACGTGGGAAAGGTTCCAGTGGATTGGAAGACTGCTAAAGCGACGCCCTTATTCAAAAAGAGAGGGAGGCAGGATGTGGGAAATGACAGACCTGTCAGTTTAACATCCCTCGTTGGGAAACTGTGAGAATCCATTGTTCAGGAAGTAATATCAGGACATCCGGAAAGTCAGAACGCTAACCGTCAGACTCGGCGTGGTTTTATGGAGGGAAAATCATGTTTGACTAATTCGCTTCAGTTCTTGGAGGATCTAACAAGCCAATTGGATAATGGGGATCCTGTAGATGTAGTATATCTGGACTTCCGGAAGGTGTTTGATAAGGTGTCGCATAGAAGGTTAACACACCAGGTTAGATCGCGTGGGGTCAGGGGTGATTTATTCACTTGGATTGAAGACTGGCTGACGGACAGAAGGCAGAGAGTCGGGATAAATGGGTCTTTTCTGGATGGCAACATGTAACTAGTGGAGTGCCACAGGGCTCATGGGTCCCAGCTATTTACAATCTATATTAACGACTTAGATACAGGGATAGAAGGGTCTATAGCCAAATTTGACACTAAAATAGGCAGGACAATAAGTTGCGGCGAGGAAATAAGTTTAGAAATGGATATCGATAGGTTATGAGAGTGGGCCAAGGGGCAGCGCGGTGGCCTAGTGGTTAGCACAACCGCCTCACGGCGCTGAGGTCCCAGGTTCGATCCCGGCTCTGGGTCACTGTCCGTGTGGAGTTTGCACATTCTCCCCGTGTCTGCGTGGGTTTCGCCCCCACAACCCAAAAATGTGCAGAGTAGGTGGATTGGCCACGCTAAATTGCCCCTTAATTGGAAAAAATAATTGGGTAATCTAAATTTATAAAAAAAAAATGAGAGTGGGCCAAAATGCGGCAGATGGAGTTTAATGTTGATAAGTGTAAGGTCACCCATTTTGCTTGGAAAAATGCGACGTAGTTGCCTTTGAGACAGTTCAGAGGAGGTTCACGAGATTGATTCCAGAGATGAGGGGGTTTGTCTTCTGAAGAGAGATTGAGCAGTTTCGGCCCTGACTCCCTCGAGTTCAGAAGAATGAGGGGCAATCTAATTGAGCTGTACAAGGTATTGACAGAGTAGACGTGGTGCAGATGCTTCCTCCGGTCGGGTAATCGAGAACAAGAGGCACAGTTTTAGGATAATACTTCAATTATTTACGTGTTCAATGTCCATCACAAATTGAATCTATCTGGATTTCCTCTGTGTCTTGTCAACTTTCTAAGCACTGGTTGAACTCGTGTGAGTTTGATTTGCTTTCTACCGTCTCTGAAGATGGTTCTTGCTGTGTTTCTGCGATTCGCGCATCTTCAGCTTGTTCCGTTTCTGTGTGCTGAGGTGGCGTCTGTTCAGTGGTCCGGAGATTGCGTTCTGAAACTAGGGGTTGCTGAGCCTTCAGCAAGGCCCGAAAGGGAAAATCCTGGAAAATCTCAGCAAGTCTGGCATCTGTAGGGAGAGAAAAGAGCTGACGTTTCGAGTCCGATGACTCTTTGTCAAAGCTAACAGACAGAGAAAGTGGGAAATATTTATACTGTGGTGGAGTGAGAATGAAAGATGGGTCATAGCCACGGAAACCCAGGGAAACCGGGTGCTAATGGCCACAGAAACCAGGGGGAAAGAGTGTTAATGGCAGTCCCCAGGGAGGACAAAAGATGTGAAAGGTCAAACAGCAGAGAAACTAACATCAGAGGGTGAATAAAGATGTGGGGGGAGGGGAAGGGGGAAGCAAAGAGGAGAAAGGTGCAGGAAAGGTGGATAAGATTTGGGGGGGGGGGGGAAATTAAATGTATATTAAGAAAGAAAGAAATGGTAAAAGATAGTTAAAATGAAATGAAAACAAATGGGTCGAGGTGGGGTAGAGCTGATCATCTGAAGTTGTTGAATTCGATGTTGAGGCCGGAAGGCTGTAGCGTGCCTAACCGGAAGATGAGATGTTGTTCCTCCAGTTTGCGTTGCGCTTCACTGGAACATTGCAGCAGGCCAAGAACAGACATGTGGGCATGGGAGCAGGATCTTGTGTTAAAATGGCAAGCAACAGGAAGGTCAGGGTCCTGAATGCGGACAGACCGAAGATGCTCAGCAAAGCGATCACCCAGTCTGCGTTTGGTCTCTCCGAGATAGAGGAGACCAAATTGGAAGAGATGCAAGTGAAACGCTGCTCAACCTGGAATGAGTGTTTGGGGCCTGGGATGTTAAGGATGGAAGAGGTAAAGGGGCAGGTGTTACACCTTCTGCGATTGCATGGGAAGGTGCCATGGGTGATGGGAGAGGTACTGGGTATGGTGGAGGAGTGGACTAGATTATCTCGGAGGGAACGGTCCCTGGGGAATGCTGACAGAGGGAGTGAAGGGAAGATGTGTTTGGTGGTGGCATCACGCTGGAGTTGGCGAAAATGGCGGAGGATTATGTTTGCATAGGGAGGCTGGTGGGATTACACTCTTTCCCCTTGGTATCTGTGGCCATTAGCACCCGGTTTCCCTGGGCTTCTGTGGCTATGACTCATCTTTCATTCTCCACAGTATAAATATTTCCCACTTTCTCTGTCTGTTAGCTCTGACAAAGAGTCATCGGACTCGAAACGTTATAACATAGAACATACAGTGCAGAAGGAGGCCATTCAGCCCATCGAATCTGCACCGACCCACTTAAGCCCTCACTTCCACCCTATCCCCGTAACCCAATAACCCCTCCTAACCTTTTTGGTCACTAATGGCAAATTATCGTGGCCAATCCACCTAACCCGCACGTCTTTGGACTGTGGGAGGAAACCGGAGCACCCGGAGGAAACCCACGCAGACACGGGGACAACGTGCAGACTCCGCACAGACAGTGACCCAAGCCGGGAATCGAACCCGGGACCCTGGAGCTGTGAAGCCACAGTGCTAACCACTATGCTACCGTGCTGCCCAGATGCTGCCAGACTTGCTGAGATTTTCCAGCATTTTCCCTTTCGTTTCAGATTCCAGCATCCGCAGTAATTTGCTTTTTTTCTTCAGTGGGGCTACCCTGTTTCTTTGTCGAACTAGCCCTTCATCGGTGGCGACGATGTAAGACTGCGGACCCGCTGGGTTGTATTACCTTTGCACACCTCAACATCCACCTGCATCAGGATCTTCTACCCTGGCTGTGTCATTCTTTGCTAATGGTTGCAGACATCTTGTAGATCTGCCATATTTCTTCTGCCTCCTTTTTTGAAATGTGAGCTCCTTCACGTTTCCGATTTTGGTTCCTGTGAAATATATATGAAACGTAAGGTGGTTCTGAGTTGCCGATCCATCAACAATTGTGATGGTGATAGCCCATTAATCGAATGTTGTGATATTTGGAGCAGGATCCCTTTGGCCATCCCTCGCTGAGATATTTTATGACCCTTTGTAGCAATTCATCCTTCTTGGTTTCTTAGTTTTGATTTCGCGCCGGACACTGGAAGTGTTTGCGTCACAAGATTCACGTGTACTCGCACACCGTCATCCATGCGTTCTGCCACCATATCCGCAGCCTGTGAGAGCCCTTCAGCGACTACGGTAAGTTTTTCAGGAGTAGAAATGAGATTGAAATCGTACCTCTGGAGTTTCATCCTTTGTATTCTCGGTGACATCACATTTAAATTCTTTCTTATGAACATAGAACATACAGTGCAGAAGGAGGCCATTCGGCCCATCGAGTCTGCACCGACCCACTTAAGCCATCCTATCCCAATAACCCCTCCTAACCTTTTTGGTCACCGAGGGCAATTTATCACGGCCAATCCACCTAACCCGCACGTCTTTGGACTTGTGGGAGGAAACCGGAGCACCCGGAGGAAACCCACGCAGACACGGGGGAGGACGTGCAGACTCCGCACAGACAGTGGCCCAAGCCGGGAATCGAACCTGGGACCCTGGCGCTGTGAAGCCACAGTGCTAGCCACTGTGCTACCGCGCTGCCCGCGGTCAATGATCTGTTTCAGCCAAGAATGTTGGTCGCCCATATACGCAATCGTGGAATTTGTTGAACCGTTGATCAGATCTAAACCTGCTTTCTCGATCTGAGCGTATCTCTGCTCTGTGTCAGTCAGTGACCTCGAAGCCTGTGCAAGCGGAAGCCAATTTTCGTTATTGACTTTTTGCAATAACCCGGCTCCCGACCCATCATTCGACACATCGGTCGATATTTTAGTCTTTCTTGTCAGGTCAAAAAACGTCAGCACTGGAGTCAATGCTTCCTGTAGCATTCGCCACTTTTTTGCTCGTGTCCGTCAGACCATTGGAAAACAGAATCCTTTCTGATTATTTCCCCCAAGCGGCATGTTTAATATCGCCTTTATCTTCTCCTGGTCTGGTTGTGCACCTCGAGCAGACAGTTTGTCTCCCCAGAATGTAATCTCTTCAACAAACTGACTTCATTTAACCTGAGGCCAGACTTTTTTCAGCTTCGATGAGCCTATCGCCGTGCTCTTCTTTTGTTGAACCCCCAAATAATACCGTATGGCACTTTGAGGAAACAGTATCCCCCGAACGGAGTGCTGGGGGTTCACAGCTTTGTGCTCGCCTCGTTCAACTCGAGTTGCCAATAGCCCTGCGATGCCTCTAGCTTGCTGTCGCTCCTGACCTCTCACACGCCATCTCTTCCCGTTTCAGAATTAGATCCTCGCTTTACATTGAAGTTGAGGCCTTTGGGATCCATGCCGATTCTCAAGTCATCGTTTCGTTTCTTCCACGCAGATTGTGGAGTTCACCCAATCCGTTGGTCCTTCAGTTCGTTTTATCGCCCCCAGATTTGTCATCCTCTCCAGTTGGTGGGCGTATGACTGGTTAAGGATTCTCTTTTAACCGGATCCGATAAGTGAATGGCAAAACTCTGAATCATAGAACAGTACAGCACAGAACAGGCCCTTCGGCCCTCGATGTTGTGCTGAGCAATGATCACCCTTCTTAAACCCACGTAACCCGTATACCCGTAACCCAACAATCCCCCCATTAACCTTACACTACGGGCAATTTAGCATGGCCAATCCACCTAACCCGCACATCTTTGGACTGTGGGAGGAAACCGGAGCACCCGGAGGAAACCCACGCATACACGGGGAGGACGTGCAGACTCCACACAGACAGTGACCCAGCCGGGAATCGAACCTGGGACCCTGGAGCTGTGAAGCATTGATGCTAACCACCATGCTACCGTGAGGCCCCAATCCTTGAAATATTTCTGGAAACGCTTCAATGATTGAATCCACTGATGTACTTTACGTGGTTACAGCACAGTCAGCACTGTATACTCTTTTTACCAATTCGAGTGCTTCACAGGCTTCCACTCCCAGCAGTGATTCACGCTCAGCCCCTACAATAGAAAACTTCACTTTATGCACGTTATTCTTTACCCTGACCTCTAGCTCGCATACTCAATTCTTTTGCCATTATAATCCTTCAGAAGACCCACGGCCGCCATAACGGGAGCTGTTGTCAATGCTTCCCGTAGCATTCGCCACTTTTTTGGGAGCTGAACATTACAGCTGCTAAGGAAATTTAAGTCGGCAGTGGCAGAAAAGCAATCATTATCTTTGTGCCAGTACCCCAACTGAAGTCTTTTCAGAAGATCCAGGCGCGACTTGTTCGAGAGCTTGAAAGGAAACTCAGTGGTAAACACGTCGTCTTCATTGCACAGAGGAGAATTCTGCCAAAACCAACCAGAAAAAATAGAAACAAGAACAAGCAGAAGCGCCCCAGAAGCCATACGTTGACTGCTGTGCATGATGCTGTTCTTGAAGACTGGGTTTTCCCGAGCGAAATTGTGGGCAAGAGAATCCGTGTGAAACTGGATGGTACAAGGCTCATCAAAGTTCATTTGGACAAGGCACAACAGAACAATGTAGAACACAAAGTGGATACATTTTCTGCTGCCTACAAGAAACTAACTGGCAAAGATGTTGTATATGAATTCCCAGAGTTCCAACTGTAAATTGTTCAGAATGGCTTAAATTAAAAAAAAACATAATCCTTCAAAAGAATCGTTTAATTCAAAACGATTTAATTTTCATTTCATGTCCGATAAACTTATAAGATTAGCTCTTGCTCCCGTGTCAAGTTTAACACTGACTAATGCTTAATTAATCATTGGAGGAACTGTCCAGTTATCTCCCTGAACAATTGTATTTGAATTGCTATTACTGCAGATTCGCTGTGAAGACTTTTCAGCTTGCATCCCGTTATAATGTTTATCTTCACTAGAAATAACATCAATAAAAACTGTGCTTTCCAGATTTATCACTTCAACCACGTTGATTGATTTATGTATTTCTGATTTTTTTTATTCGAAAAACATTGTTTTGCAAAGTGATTCTTGCCTTTGCGTTTAGCACTCACCTTTCCCAATGCTGGACATTGCCTTTGCAAATACTTGTTGCCGCATCGTTTGCACAAAATGGTGGAATCGGGTATTCGTTTAAAATGGCCACCGCTGTTGGGACCATGCTTTGCCTTAGGGTTGATTTTTGAGCCAAAATTCTTTAGGTTTAGGGTGCTAATCTGTTGCGCAGCTAGCTCGCTGGCATGGCAAATTTTAATGGCATCATCGAGCTGGAGTTCATTCTCGCTCAACGATCTTTCACAAACATTGCTAATCCCAAACACAATCTGATCTTGGATTGTGGACGCTTTGAGCCTTTAACCTCAAGTCTGTTAGGAAGCTGTCAAACGATTCACCTGCCTGTTGTGTGCGCATTCGAAAAACATACCTTTTTTTTGGGTGTACAATGTTGATCAAATTTTTTCATCACCTCATCAAAATTATTTTTATTAGCTTTGCTATCAAATATGACGGTATGAAAGATTTCTATTGCTTGTGGACCTGCTCCGGTGAGCAGCAACGCTGTTCTCTGTTCTTCAGTCTGTGCCTGAAGACCTAGAGCTGCCACATAGAATGTGAATTGATGTTTGAAAGTGGGCCAATTTGCATCTACATTACCCGTGAATCGAAGCTGGTGTGATGTCTTCAAACCTTCCATCATTGACTTTGATGGCTTAGTCGGGCGTTGAGTTATATTCTGTCAGTACTTTTTGTAGTTAGCAGAAAAATGTTTTTCTTCTTTTCCTTGGTACCTAGGTCCTTGGTCTTCTTATATCTGCAAAAGCAAGCCTGGTACCATGTGAGATCTTCAAAGGTCACCCTGGTACCATGTTATATTCTGGTGTTTGGCCGGACATAATTACTGCACTAGAGGATGTCTAATTTGTGATGAGTTAAATGTTTATTGTTAATTAATAACATGAGTCAGGTAACAATACGAAAACTATCAAAATCTACTATTTATAAATTACTATTGTCTAGGAGCTACTACAAATGTGACTATTCACTACGACAGCTATCTCCAAACTCCCTGTGGTAACAGTGTCACATGGTTGTTCTTTGCTGCCACCTGCTGGTTGGAGGTCATATCTATTAATATTTACATGATTGCTTATGCATTTCATCACAGGGGCCATCTCTGAAGGCCAAAATTCTCAGATCTATAACCATTCATCACCACAGCCATCAATGGCCTGAGTTATAACATTTGAACCCATTTAACATATTCCTCACCCATTGCAAATCTCCACAATGTATACACCAGGTCATCCCATTCCACCTTGTCAAAAGCTATCCAAGGACAGAATCACGGAATATTTCAATCACAGAAGAGGCCCTTTGGCCCAGTGAGTTTGCACCAACGCTTTGGAAAACACCTGACCTGCCTACCTAGCCCCTATTGGCCAGCACTTGGCCCATAGCCTTGAATGTTATGAGGTGCCAAGTGCTCATCCAGGTACTTTTAAAGGGTGCGAGGCAACCCGGCCCTCCCACCCTCCCAGGCCGTGCGTTCCGGACCCTCACCACCCTCTGGGGATAAAGGTTTTTCCTCAAATCGCTCCGAAACCTCCTGCCCTTCGCCTTGAACTTGTGTCCCCCTCGTCACTGACCTTTCAACTCAGGGGAACAGCTGCTCCCTATCCACCCTGTCCACGCCCCTCAGAATCTTGTCCACCTCGATCAGGTCGCCCCTCAGTCTTCTCTGCTCCAGCGAAAACAACCCAAGCCTATCCAACCTCTCCTCATAACCTCAATGTTCCATCCCAGGCAACATCCTGGTGAATCTCCTCTGCACCCCCTCCAGTCCAATCACATCCTTCCTATAATGTGGTGACCAGAATTGCACACGGTACTCCAGCTGTGGCCTCACCAAAGTTCTATACAACTCCCAACATGACCTCCCTGCTTTTGGAATCTATGCCTCGATTGATAAAGGCAAGTGTCCCACATGCCTTTTTCAGCTCCCCATTAACCTGCCCTTCTGCCTTCCGAGATCTATTTACAACGTGCCAAGATCCCTTTATTCCTCGGAACTTCCCAGTGTCAGGCCATTCATTGAATACTTCCTTGTCATAGGGACAGCATGGTGGTTAGCACAATTGCTTCACAATCGATTCCCGGCTTGGGTCACTGTCTGTGTGGAGTCTGCACGTCCTCCCTGTGTCTGCGTGGGTTTCCTCCGGGTGCTCCGGTTTCCTCCCACAGTCCAAAGACGTGCAGGTGAGGTGGATTGGCCGTGCTAAATTTCCCTTAGTGTTGGGTGCGGTGACTGGGTTGTGGAGATGGGGTGGGGGGGGTGTGGGTTTGGGCAGGGTGCTCTTTCAAAGAGCCGGTGCAGACTCGATGGGCCGAATGGCCTCCTTCTGCACTGTAAATCCTATGATCACTCCTTCCGGGGTGCATTACCTCACACTTTTCAGGGTTAAATTTAATCTGCCATTGTTCTGCCCATTTGACCATCCGTCTATATCTCCATGTAACCCGCAACCTCGTTGTCAACCACTCGGCCAAGCTTTGTGTCATCCACAAACTTACTGATCCTAACACCCCCTCTCACACATAGTCATCTATGTCATTTATACAAATGACAAATAATAGAGGAGCCAGCACAGATCCCTGTGGTACGCCACTGGCCACTGGCTTCCACTCACTAAAGCAGCCGTCTGTCACCACCCTCTGTCCCCTACAGTCAGCCAATTTTGAATCCACCTTATCAAGTCACCACTAACTCATCCAACGCCGCTTTTGGAAAACAGTAACCTCTGGACCAGGGGTGGGCAAACTTTTCCGTGCAAGGGCCACATTCAGAAATTCACAATTCACAAAGGGCCGCATAGTATATTAAGTAAAATAATTACTTCACCCGGTTATGATTCTGGGCGCCTCATATAGAACATAGAACAGTACAGCACAGAACAGGCAACTTCGGCCCTCGACGTTGTGCCGAGCAATGATCACCCTACTCAAGTCAACGTATCCACCCTATACCAGTAAGTAACCCAACAGCCCCCCCCCCCCCCCCCCCCCCATTAACCTTAAAAAAAATTTTTTTTTTAATGTTTTTTTTTTAATGACTTGGTGGGCCGCAGAAATACCTTTGGCGGGCCGCATGCAGCCCGAGGGCCGTAGTTTGCCCACCCCTGCTCTGGACACTATCGCCAGAATACCAACCTTTTATGGACCCAGTCTGGTCCCCCCCCCCCCATAAACCCCTCCCCCCCCTCCCCAATGTTCAATGGGCCAATTCCCCCTTAACGCGCCAACACTTCAGACAACAATTCTGTCCGATTGGCCTATGAGGAACCACGTTCCTCCAGGATCTCACCCGCTTTCAGAATCCGAGAGAGAAACATTCACTTCCCGAAGCATCGGTGGCAACAGACCTGCCTCGCCTGAACGACACGCCGATTAACGGATTGATTCACAGGTCCTTAAATTCCCTGTAAAACTCACCCCCCCCCCCCCCCCCCCCCCCCCCCCAAACCATCCGGTCCTGGGTTCCTTGCCCCCTGGGAACTCCCCAATGGCCGTCGCCCGCTTCAGAGAACGGGGCATTAAGGGCGAATCGTTGATCCTCCAAAGGCATAGGAAGCTGGAGGGATGAGATGGAGCGCACCACACGTGCCAGTTCATCTCCAGAGTGGCTGAGCGTATAGAGTTAAGCATAAATATCCCTGAACGCCCTTCCGCCGCCCCTAGAACCCCGAGGGATAGCCCGAGAATCGGCCCCCTCCTTTTAAAACATTTTTTAAAAATTTAACCCGCACATCTTTTGGGGTTTTAAAAAATTCGTTCATGGGACGTGGGCGTCGCAAGCTATGCCAGCTTTTATTGCCCATCCCTAATTGCCCTCTGAGGGGGCAGTTAAGAATGAACCACATGGCTGTGGCTCCGAAGTCACATGTAGGCCAGACCGGGTAAGGACAGCAGATTTCCTTTCCCTAAAGGACGTTATAGATGGGCTTTGCCAACAATCGACATTGGTTTATCTTTAGATAATTTTTTTTAAATTCCAGATTGTTTTGTATTGAATTCAGGGGCGGGGTTCTCCGCGCCCCCCCCCGCTGGGTCGGAGAATCGCCCGGGGGGGGGGGGGGGGGGGGGGGGGTGGTGGGGGGGGGGCGGTGTGAATCCCGCCCCCGCTGGCTGCCGAATTCTCTGGCGCTGGGGATTTGGCGGGGGTGGGAATCACGCCACGCCAGTCGGCGGCCGATGGCAGCAGAACCCCTGCCGATTATCCGGCCCGCGATGGGCCGGGTCACCGGCCGTTTTCGGCCTCTGGGGTCCTCAGGGGGTCTGGGGGTCTGGCTCCGGGGGGGTGCCCCCATGGTGGCCTGGCCCATGATCGGAGCACACCGATCCGCAGGCGGGTCTGTGCCGTGGGGGCACTCTATTCCTCCGCGTCGGCCGCTGAAACAGTCCGCGATGGCTGACATGGAGATGAATCCCCCCCCCCCACGCGCCTGGGCTGGGATGACGCCAGCACACGCTGGCGCTCCCGCGCATGCGCCAACTCGCGGCGGAGACCCTTCAGCGCCGGTTGGCGTGGCGCCAAGCCCCTTCCGCGCTGGCGCTGGCCTAGCCCCTGATGGTGCGGAGGATTCCGCTACTTCGGGGTGGCTCGATGCCAGAGTGGTTCACGCCACTCCTTCGCGCCGGAGTTGCCCGCCCCGTCGGTTTCCGACGAACCCCCCACCCCCCCAGGATTTCTCCATCGTCGCTGGTGGGATTCGAACCTGGATCCAGACAGAAATACTCTGGGTTTCTGGTTTACTAGTCCAGTGACAATACCACAACGCCACACGCAGGCACGGGGAGTCTGTGCAAACTCCACACGGCCAGTGACCTGGAGCTGGGATCAAACCCGGGTCCTCGCCACCTTGAAGTAGCAGTGCTAACCACTGCGCCACTGCGCCGTCCTGTCGGCATTCTCCTTAGTCAAAAAAAAGCCAGGTCTCCTGTCCTGATTCTCACACAGTGTTGTTTGTTTTTAAACATATTTTTATTGGTGTTTTTGACATTTCATATCACACAAGACAAAAAACAAAACTTGTACCGATGAGAATTCATAGCAATTGTAGTATGAGCTATTTTACACCGGATGTGATCTCTCAGTACGCGGGACTCGTCATACCGGTTTAGCTACGGCCATAGGGCAATTGAGTAAGATGTAGACATTGGTAATTTGCAAAGAAACTGTTGCTAAGCGCTTGCCGGGCCAGATTGTGGCCCACAATATGTCCACTGCCTACTCGATCGTGCGGGGCCCGTAGCTAGCTGTGCTTCCCTGACAGGGAGCTTTTATATAGTTACGGTTGGGGGCCCCAGGTGGTCAGCTGTGACTATTGTGCGGCCCTCCCGTTGGTGAAGAGCCGCCATGTTTTGTGGACGCCTCTGATGGCATGTTGTATTTTCTCCAGCTTGAGAAATTCCCCCAGCTCTGGGCTGCGCTGCCGATCGCCCGCCGGGCGGGAGTCTCCGGCGGGCGATCAGGGAGGCAAAGGCCAGGGCGTCGGCCCCTCGCTCCATAAAAACTCTGGCTGTTCCGATACCCTGACGACCGCCACTGGGCGGGCAAGGCACCACCCTCACCCCCCCCCCCCCCCCCCCACAACCCTGGACATGGCCTCGAAGAAGGATATCCAGTACCCGACGGGTCTGGGGCAAGACCAGAACATGTGGGTGCGGTGAGCCGGGCCTCCCTGGCAACGTTCACACTTGTCCCCCACCCCCTGACGCTCATTCTTGTCCTGGTTAGCTGCACCTTCTGCACCGCCTTTAGTTGTGTGAGGCTCAGCCCGGAGCACGTGGAGGTGGTTTGACCTTCGATCCTGAGGCCTTTCCCTATCTCCCTCAACTCACACAATTTGGCCAACTTTAAGACCCCTCTGGCCCCGCTGGGGAGAGGAATGGGGGTGGGGGGGGGGTCAGAAAGGCGGGCGGATGGCCACAGATCACAGTGGTACCGATGGGGTAGGAGGCTACCGATTGTAGGATTGATCTGCAAAGAAATGATCTATTCTAGTGTAGCGTAGAAAGTAGGAGCAGGAGGAGGCCATTCAGCCCTTCGAGCCTGCTCCACCATTCATCATAGCTGATCATCCAACTCAATAGCCTAATCCCGCTTTCCCCCCCCAAATCCTTTGATCCCCTTTGCCCCAAGTGTTGTATCTAACGGCTTTGGAAAACATACAGGGCGAGATTCTCCCATATGGGGAGAAATCGTAAGGCTGGCGTCAAATCCGGGCGGGTTTGACGCCAGCCCCCCCCCCCTTCCCGACCGGGAACCGATTCTGGTCCCCGGTCGGGGCTAGCAGCCCGACGCCGTAAGCTCCGGCATCACGGGCTTAACGAATTTCGTTAAGCCCGCTTGCCCGAGTTAGCGCCGGCTGATGCGTCATATGACGTCAGCCGCGCATGCGCGGATCGGAAGACTCCAACCCGCGCATGCGCGGATGACGTCATCGCGTATTTGCGCGAAACCCGCGCATGCGCGGGCCGGGATGCCCCTCAGCCGCCCCGCGAATGGATACTGCGGGGCGGCGGAAGGACAAAGAGTGCGCGGGCATCGGGCCCGCTGGGCACCGATCGCGGGCCCATGGCACCCTTGGCACGGCCGTGGTACTGCCGTGCCAATCGGTGCCATGGTTATGAAATGCGAGTGTTTACGGCCGTTTTTACGAACGGCCAGACCAGGTGTGTTTGCCGTTTGTAAAAACAGCCGTAAAGGGCTGGGAACTCGGCCCATCGGCCAGCTGTGAATTGCTGCTGGCCGTAAAAAAACGGCGGCAGCGATTCGTGTCGGGAGTCGGGCATGGAGGGGGGGGAGAATAGCGGGAGGGCGTCGGAACAGCGTGGCCGTAAAATTTTACGAGCCACGCTATTCTCCGCACCGTCGGGAGTGCGGAGAATCTCGCCCACAATGTTTTGGCCTCACAGGCTGACCACTCTCAGGGTGAAGACATTTCTCCTCACCTCAGTCCGAAATGGTCTACCCCGTATCCTCAGACTGTGACCCCTGGTTCTGGACACTCCAACGGGAACATCCTTCCTGCATCTACCCTGTCCAATTCTGTTAGAACAGTGACAGCCGTGTGTACCATCTACAAGATGTGCTGCAGCAACTCACCAAGGCTCCTTAGGCAGCACCTTCCAAACCCACGACCACTACCACCTAGAAGGACAAGGGCAGCAGATACCTGGGAACCCCACCACCTGGAGGTTCCCCTCCAAGCACTCAATATATCGGCCGTTCCTTTACTGTCAACTGGGGCAACATCCTAGAAATCCCTCCCTAACAGCACAGTGGGTGTACCTACACGTCAAGAACTGCAGCGGTTCAAGAAGGCAGCTCCCCGCCACATTTGGGAGGGGCAACTCGGGATGGGCAATAAATGCTGGATGCCCGCATCCCGTAAATGAATTTTAAAAAACTTTTCAGAGAACATCGAAGGAGGCCATTCGGCCCATCGAGTCTGCACCGACCCACTTAAGCCCTCACTCCCACCCCATCCCCGTAACCCAATAACCCCTCCTAAACTTTTTTGGACACTAAGGGCAATTTATCATGGCCAATCCACCTAACCTGCACGCCTTTGGACTGTGGGAGGAAACCGGAGCACCCGGAGGAAACCCACGCAGACACGGGGAGAACGTCCAGACTCCGCACAGACAGTGACCCAAGCCGGAATCGAACCTGGGACCCTGGCGCTGTGAAGCCACAGTTCTGTCCACTTGTGCTGCCCTTTTAGAACATAGAACATACAGTGCAGAAGGAGGCCATTCGGCCCATCGAGTCTGCACCGACCCACTTAAACCCTGTCTTCCACCCTATCCCCATAACCCAATAACCCCTTCTAACCTTTTTTTTGGACACTATGGGGCAATTTAGCACGGCCAATCCACCTAACCTGCACGTCTTTGGACTGTGGGAGGAAACCAGAGCACTCAACTACTTCCTGCGGTGACTATTTCCACAGGCCGAACACTCTCTGGGTGAAGAAATGTCTCCTCACCTCAGTCCGAAATGGTCTACCCCGAATCCTCAGACTGTGACCCCTGGTTCTGGACACCCCCCCCCACCATCGGGAACATCCTTCCTGCATCTACCCTGTCCAGTCCTGTTCGAATTTTATAGATGTCTCTGAGATTCCCCCCTCATTCTTCTGAAGTCCAGTGAAGACAACCCCAACGGACTCGATCTCTCCTTGTACGTCATTTCCACCATCCCAGGAATCCGCCTGGTAAACCTTCGCCGCGCTCCCTCTAGAGCAAGAACATCCTTCCTCAGAGAAGGAGACCTAAACTGTACACAATACTCCAGGTGTGGCCTCACGTTGTTGAGCGACTGACAAAAATGTAAATTCTTCACCTGTGGGATGTAAATTTTCCCACAAGTGGAAACACCTCCTGACACATTGACGCTAACTCACTCGCGGGAAGCTAAAAAAAAAACTCTGAAAAAGCCTCAAATGTTTTTGGGCTGGCTGGGGGGCCCGGGGAAGGGGGGGTTACTGCCCGGGGCGAGGGCAGTGATGGGGCACGACTTGATGCCAAGTCCATGGATTCGGGGTGTCCCTATCGGGATCCTGGTAGGTTGGCTCGGACCGCCATGGCCGCAGTCTGTGTTAACCTCGGTGAGCCTCTGGGCAACCGGGGGCCCGCCCAGGCCACCCCCCTCTGGACATCAAGGGCGTGGCCAAACATCCATCGGGGTGTTGGCACTTCTCCGAAGGGGCTGCCCCACTGCTGAAGAAGCAGGGGATCAGCAGAGCTCACCCCAACCAGAGGGCACTCCCCGGTCCTCTGCCCCACTCAGGGCAGAGGCCTCACCAGTGACCTCCCCCCCCCCCCAACCCTCCGGATCACCCCCTCATGGTGAGGCTGGCAGAGCTGGCTGCCCCTGCCGCCTCCTCCCAGGCCCTGTCCGGGAGGGCGGGCCCCGATTTTACAGCCCACCCTGGGGGAGAAGGCATCCCTCTGCTCCTCGCTGCCATGGAGCTGTGGACCCACACGGACTGCTGAAAGACTTCGTATACCGCCCTCGGAGAATAAAGGCTGCCGTAATTCGCTCCAGCTGCCTTGAGCTGCTCACGAACATTATTACCAATCCCAGAATCCTTGGCGGTAAATCTCGGCCTTGTTTTTTTTTTTTAAATTTAGCGTACCCAATTATTTTTTCCAATTAAGGGGCAATTTAGCATGGCCAATCCACCTACTCTGCACGTTTTTTTTTTGGGTTGTGGGGGCGAAACCCACGCAGACACGGGGAGAATGTGCAAACTCCACACGGACAGTGACCCAGAGCCGGGATCGAACCTGGGACCTCGGCGCCGTGAGGCGGTGGTGCTAACCACTAGGCCACCGTGCTGCCCAATCTCGGCCTTGTTGACATGGAATTGAAGTGCCCAGCTTATGGAAATGTGGGAGCCGGCGCTCAGAAAATCTCAACGGGCGCCTTACCGTCGACCGCACCCGGGGGACCGACGACCCCGACGTCCTTCTTCAGGCATCGGTCCTCTGGATCCTCCAGGAATGCCGGACATATTGTGTAATAATAATAATCCTTATAGTCACCTTTATTGACACAAGAAGGCTTACATTAACACTGCAACGAAGTTACTGCGCATGGCCTGTTTTCCAAGGACTGAGCGCCGGCTTCAGCCGAGGGAACAACATTCCCGACATTCCCTTCTTTCCCTCCGTTTCCTCGAGCCCACCCCATTGCTTCTGACTGTCCCCTTTTATAACTGTGTAGAACCTTAGTGAATGAAAATGAAATGAAAATCGCTTATTGTCACGAGTAGGCTTCAATGAAGTTACTGTGAAAAGCCCCTAGTCGCCACATTCCGGCGCCTGTCCGGGGAGGCTGGTACGGGAATCGAACCGTGCTGCTGGCCTGCTGGGTCTGCTTTAAAAGCCAGTGATTTAGCCCAGTGAGCTAAACCAGCCCTTGAGGCCGCACTTGGAGTATAGTGTGCAATTCTGGTCGCCACACTACCAGAAGGATGTGGAGGCTTTAGAGAGGGTGCCGAAGAGATTTACCAGGATGTTGCCTGGTATGGAGGGCATTAGCTGTGAGGAGCGGTTGGATCAACTCAGTTTGTTCTCACTGGAACGACGGAGGTTGAGGGGCGACCTGAGAGAAGTCGACAAAAGTACGAGGGGCATAGACAGACTGGATAGTCAAGAGACTTTTCCCCAGGGTAGAGGGGTCAATTACTAGGGGGGCATAGGTTTAAGGTGCGAGGGGCAAGGTTTAGGGGAGATGTGCGAAGGAGGGTTTTGACACAGAGGGTAGTGGGTGCCTGGAACTCGCTGCCGGAGGAGGTGGTGGAAGCAGGGACGATAGTGACGTTTAAAGGGCATCTTGACAAATACATGAATAGGATGGGAATATTTGGATTGGATTTGTTTATTGTCACGTGTACCGAGGTACAGTGAAAAGTATTTTTCTGCGAGCAGCTCAACAGATCATTAAGTACATGGGACGAAAAGGGAATAAAAGAAAATACATAATAGGGCAACACAAGGTACACAATGTAACTACATAAGCATCGGCATCGGGTGAAGCATACAGGGGTGTAGTGTTAATGAGGTCAGTCCATAAGACGGTCGTTTAGGAGTCTGGTAACAGCGGGGAAGAAGCTGTTTTTGAGTCTGTGGTGAATTCATACTGTATTGTATTATATAGTATTATGCCCCTGTGGGCTCTGTCTGTGAGCCGTTGCGCGGCTCTGCCCATAGGGGGAGATGAGGAGCTTGTACAGGGCTCCTCCCTTGGCTCCGCCCATGGCCCCTCCCACTACCGGAAGTATAAAGAGCTGCAGCCGTGTGAGCCTGCCCTCAGTTCTTCTGGTCGCAGGCAGGCTCAGTTGTAAGACTATTAAAACCACAGTTTACTTCCAATCGTGTTCCGAGCGAATTGATGGTCACGTCAGAGTCTATTCCTTTCTTGAAGTTCCTTGCGGTCCTGGGCCGAGCAGTTGCCATACCCAGGCTGCGATGCAGCCCGATGGGATGCTTTCTGTGGTGCATCTGTAAAAGTTGGTAAGGGTTAATGTGGACATGCCGAATTTCCTTAGCTTCCTGAGGAAGTATAGGCGCTGTTGTGCTTTCTTGGCGGTAGCGTCAACGTGGGTGGACCAGGACAGATACGGAGGGATACGGACCCCGGAAGTGTAGAGGATTTGAGATTAGATGATTGGCGCAGGCTTGGAGGGCTGATCATCTGCGTTCTGGGCTTTATTAGCTGGGCCATGGAGGAGGTGATGCTGAATTTATACAAGACTCGAGTTGGTCCTCAGCTGGAATATTGTGCACAGTCCTGGGCACCCACACTAACGGAGGGATGTGACCACAGAGGAGGGAGTGAGGGAGAGGTTCACAAGAACGGTTCCAGTGAAAATGAAAATCGCTTATTGTCACGAGCAGGCTTCAACGAGTCCTCGTGGGGGGGGTGGGCTCAGGGGGATCCGGCCCCTGGGGGGGGGGGGGGGCCTGGCCCACGATCGGGGCCCACCCATCTGCGGGCGGGCCTGTGCTGGGGGTCACTCTCTCCCTCCGCGCTGGCCTGTGTAAAGCTCCGTCGTGGCCGGCGCGGAGAAGAATCCCCCTGTGCATGAATCCCGCCAGCGGTTATGGGAACACGCCGGCGCCCCTGCGCATGCGCCAACTCGCGCCGGCCGGCGGAGGCCCTCTGGGGCCAGTTGGCGTGCCACCAATCGCTCCAGCGCCGGCCTAGCCCCCGGCGACGCTCGTTTGGAGGGCTGGTGTGAAGACGATGGCTGAATGGTCTCCTTTTGCACTGCAACACATCCTGCAATTTTGTGAAAGATCAATCCAATTTGGTTGCTCCTCTCCCCCCTCATAGTCCTGCAAATATTTCCTCTTCCAGTATTTCTCCAAGTCCACCCCCCCCCCCGCTTTTTTTTTGAGGGTGAATCTGCTGCCTCCGCCCCTTTCGGGCAGCCCTCCCAGATCACAACAACTCGCTGCGTCTGAAATAAAAATTCTCCTCATCCTCCCCCCCTCCCCCTCCCCCTGGTTCTTTCGCCGAAGGCCCTCGCTTGGGATTTGTTGCTGAGGGGAAATGTGGAGGGTAGGAAAGAGGAGGTGTGGGGGAGGGGGTGAGAGGGTAAGAGAGTAAACAGTGATTGCCAGGAATTTGAGGGTGGGCGGAATCATGCCCGCTGGGGGCCGCGAGAGAGAGAGAGAGGGGGGGGAGGGGGGTGTTGGGAATGGCGAGCGGGTTTAGGAGTTGGGGCCTAGGATTGGGGCCTACTTCCTGCCACATCCGCTCAGCACCCCCTCAAGTGCCCAGCTCCTCCCGGCCCACCACTCCCTGGGTCAGGGGCAAGTTAGATCAGCTGAGGGGGGGGGTGGGGGGGGGGGGGGAATGGGGTGTCAGACGGGGGGGGGGGGCGCAGCCTTGGCAGAGGGAGGGGCCCTCGCCTGCGCGTTGACGCGAGGTGCACTGCGTTGCTCAACGGGGTCTTTGTTGGTGATGACACTGAGAGCCCAGGCTGACTCTGTGCTCACTCTTACAGGAGAAAGGTGCTTGGCCTCTCAAGTGGGCTGGAGGAGGTCGGGGACATCAGCTGGCAGTTGACCCTGTGCTTGATGGCGACTTGGATTGTGGTCTACTTCTGTGTCTGGAAGGGTGTGAAGACAACGGGCAAGGTAGGGGTGACGCGTTGCTGCTTTGCGTGTGCGGGGTGGGGTTGGGGGGAGCAATTTTACCATGCACATCTTTGGGGCTGTGGGAGGGACCCGGGGGAAACACAATCAGACACGGGGAGAACGTGCAGACTCCACACAGACAGTCACCCGAAGTCGGAACTGAACCTGGGTCCTGGGGCTGTGAGGCAGCAGTGCTAACCACTGTGCCACCGTGCCCCCCCCCCCCCCCCCCCCCCAAATCCCTTCCGGTTCACTCCCACTGTACACAATCCCAATGGACCCAAACCCCTTCCCATTCACTCCCACTGTACACAATCCCAATGGACCCAAACCCCTTCCCATTCACTCCCACTGTGCACAATCCCAATGGACCCAAACCCCTTCCCATTCACTCCCACTGTACACAATCCCAATGGTTCCAAACCCCTTCCCATTCACTCCCACTATGCACAGTCCCAATGGACCCAAACCCCTTCCCATTCACTCCCATTGAGCAGAATTCTACCTCTGTCACTGTATAACACTGGGGTACGGTACTGGTGGGGACGGGTCTGTCACTGTATAACACTGGGGTACAGTACTGGTGGGGACGGGTCTGTAACTGTATAACACTGGGGTACGGTACTGGTGGGGACAGGTCTGTCACTGTATAACACTGGGGTACGGTACTGGTGGGGACAGGTCTGTCACTGTATAACACTGGGGTACAGTACTGGTGGGGACAGGTCTGTCGCTGTATAACACTGGGGTACAGTACTGGTGGGGACAGGTCTGTCGCTGTATAACACTGGGGTACAGTACTGGTGGGGACAGGTCTGTCACTGTACAACACTGGGGTACAGTACTGGTGGGGACAGGTCTGTCGCTGTATAACGCTGGGGTACAGTACTGGTGGGGACGGGTCTGTCGCTGTATAACACTGGGGTACAGTACTGGTGGGGATGGGTCTGTCACTGTATAACACTGGGGTACAGTACTGGTGGGGACGGGTCTGTCACTGTATAACACTGGGATACAATACTGCTGGGGACGGGTCTGTCACTGCATAACACTGGGGTACAGTACTGGTGGGGACGGGTCTGTCACTGTACAACACTGGGGTACAGTACTGGTGGGGACGGGTCTGTCACTGTATAACACTGGGGTACAGTACTGGTGGGGAAGGGTCTGTCACTGTATAACACTGGGGTACAGTACTGGTGGGGATGGGTCTGTCACTGTATAACACTGGGGCACAGTACTGGTGGGGACGGGTCTTATTGAGACAGAGAGGATTATGGGTGGGATTGACGGGGTTGATGCTGAGAAGATGTTTCATCTTGTGGGAGAATCTAGGACCTTGCGACAGTGCGGCGCTCCCTCACTACTGACTCTCCGACAGTGCGGCGTTCCCTCAGCACTGACCTGCCAACAGTGCGGCGCTCCCTCAGCACTGACCCTCCGACTGTGCGGCGCTCCCTCAGCACTGACCTGCCAACAGTGCGGCGCTCTCTCAGCACTGACCCTCCGACTGTGCGGCTCTCCCTCAGCATTGACCCTCCGACAGTGCGGCGCTCCCTCAGCACTGACCCTCCGACAGTGCGGCGCTCCCTCAGCATTGACCCTCCGACAGTGCGGCGCTCCCTCAGCACTGACCCTCCGACAGTGCGGTGCTCCCTCAGCACTGACCCTCCGACAGTGCGGCGCTCCCTCAGCACTGACCCTCCGACAGTGCGGCGCTCCCTCAGCACTGACCCTCCAACAGTGCGGCGCTCCCTCAGCACTGACCCTCCGACAGTGCAGCGCTCCCACAGCACTGACCCTCCGACAGTGCGGCGCTCCCTCAGCACTGACCCTCCGACAGTGTGGAGCTCCCTCAGCACTGACCCTCCGACAGTGCGGCGCTCCCTCAGCACTGACCCTCCGACAGTGCGGCACTCCCTCAGCACTGACCCTCCGACAGTGCGGCGCTCCCTCAGTACTGACCCTCCGACAGTGCGGCGCTCCCTCAGCACTGACCCTCTGACAGTGCGGCGCTCCCTCAGCACTGACCCTCCGACAGTGCGGCGCTCCCTCAGTACTGACCCTCCGACAGTGCGGCGCTCCCTCAGTACTGACCCTCCGACAGTGCGGCGCTCCCTCAGCACTGACCCTCTGACAGTGCGGCGCTCCCTCAGCACTGACCCTCCCACAGTGCAGTGCTCACCCTGCACTGACACCGGGTGTGGCTGGTGTGTGTGTGGGTGGAGGTGGGGGTGTTGTGGCTTGAACCTTTCTTTTAAAAGTGTTTTATTGGGCCTGGTGGGGAATTTCCGAACAGTCATGTACATTGTTTGCCGTGTTTATTTCCTGTATTACATAGAAAGGGTTGTCTTGTCCTTGCCTTATTTTCCCCTATTTACATTCAGCTGTCCTCGGCGGTGGTTCCTCCTGCCCCCCCCCCCCCCCCCCCCCCCTCCCAACCCCCCTCAGGAACTTGAACCTTGAACTGCATGCAGACTCAGAGCTGGCCTATTCTGAGAGGTTGATTGACGCCAAGGCAAGTTGGGTGGGCGGTTGGGGCCGTCGGGCGAAGCCTTCTGCAGTCAAATAGCTGAAAGTGCGCTGCGTTTCTTTTTCCCTCCCTCTCGTTGCAGGTTGTCTATTTTACAGCCACCTTCCCCTACATCATCCTCATCATTCTGCTTGTGCGTGGCGTTACACTACCGGGGGCTCTCCAAGGTATCATCTACTACTTACAACCGGATTGGTCGAAGCTGGGCGAAGCGCAGGCAAGTAGACCGAGGGTGCGTGTGGTTGGGGGGGGGGGGGGGGTTGTGAAGCTCCTGGGCTACCCTCCAGAACGTTCTGGCAATTACCAGCCACTTTTTTCTGAAACAAGGTGGCCTGTCGATACCTGCCATGAAGCCCCGATGGTGGCCATTTTGAACACAGCATTAGATCAGGGATTGGCCATGGATTGAATTTCAAATACTTTGTTGAGGACTCTGGCTGGAGCACATCACTCCAATACCAGCACGGCGTTCCCTCGGTACTGACCCTCCGACAGTGCTGCACTCCCTCGGTACTGAGCCTCCGACAGTGCGGCGCTCCCTCAGCACTGACCCTCCGACAGTGCGGCGCTCCCTCAGCAGTGACCCTCCGACAGTGCGGCGCTCCCTCAGCACTGACCCTCCGACAGTGCGGCGCTCCCTCAGCACTGACCCTCCGGCAGTGCTGCGCTCCCTCTGCACTGACCTTCTGACAGTGCGGCGCTCCCTCAGCACTGACCCTCCGACAGTGCGGCGCTCCCTCAGCACTGACCCTCCGACAGTGCGGAGCTCCCTCTGCACTGACCCTCTGATAGTGCGGCGCTCCCTCAGCACTGACCCTCCGACAGTGCGGCACTCCCTCAGCACTGACCCTCCGACAGTGCGGCGCTCCCTCTGCACTGACCCTCTGACAGTGCGGCGCTCCCTCAGCACTGACCCTCCGACAGTGCGGCACTCCCTCAGCACTGACCCTCCGACAGTGCGGCGCTCCCTCAGCACACCCTCCGTCAGTGCGGCGCTCCCTCGGCACTGACCCTCCGACAGTGCGGCGCTCCCTCAGCGCCGATCCTCTGACAGTCTAGCCCATCGTTCAGCGTGCACGCTAATTTAAGTAATTGCCCCCTCATCACTATTCGGCCTCAGTGTGGATTCGATCTGGAGGAGGCGGTGTTGGGTAGGCAGCAGCTGGTGAGATAATTAGCCAGGTATTCTCACCTCCTGATTGCCACCCAGCGCTGCCACACCGAGAGTTGCTACATTGGTTTGGATGCCATATTGCTCTTCCCGCGAACAGCGAATCATCAATTGCCACCCGTTGGCAGTGATGGGCACCCATTGTTTGCGGACGAAGGAGTGAATCGTAATTTAGTAACCTGGGGACGGGTGGAGCACAGAGCCATGTTGGCCTCACTCTGAACTCGTACCTTTCACCCTGCAGGTCTGGATCGACGCGGGCACACAGATTTTCTTCTCATACGCCATCGGCCTTGGTGCTCTGACGGCACTGGGCAGTTACAACCAGTTCAACAACGATTGTTACAAGTAAGATGTGAGGTCAGGATTCGCGAGGGGCCGGGGGTGGGGGGTGGGGGGGGGGGGGGGGGGCGCGGGATGGGCTGGCGGCAGAGGTTGAGCAACGAGGGTGGGGTGCTGTACGGCAGTGATCATGGGGCACCCCGACGCCCTCACCCGCTGGACTAACAGCCCTTCAATGAAGACAGACGCAGACCCCTGTCCTGGTGAAGTGGTGACCCCAACACCCCATGTACCTGTCCTGGGAGTGTTTGATGGGGACAGTGTAGAGGGAGCTTTACTCTGTATCTAACCCCGTGCTGTACCTGTCCTGGGAGTGTTTGATGGGGACAGTGTAGAGGGAGCTTTACTCTGTATCTAACCCCGTGCTGTACCTGTCCTGGGAGTGTTTGATGGGGACAGTGTAGAGGGAGCTTTACTTTGTATCTAACCCTGTGCTGTACCTGTCCTGGGAGTGTTTGATGGGGACAGTGTAGAGGGAGCTTTACTCTGTATCTAACCCCGTGCTGTACCTGTCCTGGGAGTGTTTGATGGGGACAGTGTAGAGGGAGCTTTACTCTGTATCTAACCCCGTGCTGTACCTAGAACATAGAACAGTACAGCACAGAACAGGCCCTTCGGCCCTCGATGTTGTGCCGAGCAATGATCACCCTACTCAAACCCACATATCCACCCTATACCCGTAACCCAAGAACACCCCCCCCTAACCTTACTATTAGGACACTACGGGCAATTTATCACGGCCAATCCACCTAACCCGCACATCTTTGGACTGTGGGAGGAAACCGGAGCACCCGGAGGAAACCCACGCAGACACGGGGAGGACGTGCAGACTCCACACAGACAGTGACCCAGCCGGGAATCGAACCTGGGACCCTGGAGCTGTGAAGCATTTATGCTAACCACCATGCTACCGTGCTGCCCCAATGCTACCGCGCTGCTCCTGTCCTGGGAGTGTTTAATGGGGACAGTGTAGAGGGAGCTTTACTCTGTATCTAACCCCGTGCTGTACCTGTCCTGGGAGTGTTTGATGGGGTCAGTGTAGAGGGAGCTTTACTCTGTATCTAACCCCGTACTGTACCTGTCCTGGGAGTGTTTGATGGGGTCAGTGTGGAGGGAGCTTTACTCTGTATCTAACCCCGTGCTGTACCTGTCCTGGGAGTGTTTGATGGGGACAGTGTAGAGGGAGCTTTACTCTGTATCTAACCCCGTGCTGTACCTGTCCTGGGAGTGTTTGATGGGGACAGTGTAGAGGGAGCTTTACTCTGTATCTAACCCCGTGCTGTACCTGTCCTGGGAGTGTTTGATGGGGACAGTGTAGAGGGAGCTTTACTCTGTATCTAACCCCGTGCTGTACCTGTCCTGGGAGTGTTTGATGGGGACAGTGTAGAGGGAGCTTTACTCTGTATCTAACCCCGTGCTGTACCTGTCCTGGGAGTGTTTGATGGGGACAGTGTAGAGGGAGCTTTACTCTGTATCTAACCCCGTGCTGTACCTGTCCTGGGAGTGTTTGATGGGGACAGTGGAGAGGGAGCTTTACTCTGTATCTAACCCTGTGCTGTACCTGTCCTGGGAGTGTTTGATGGGGACAGTGTAGAGGGAGCTTTACTCTGTATCTAACCCCGTGCTGTCCCTCCTCTCTCAGGGATGCCTTTATACTGGCCTTGGTGAACAGTGGGACCAGTTTCTTTGCCGGGTTCGTTGTCTTCTCCATCTTGGGGTTCATGGCGCAGGAACGAGGAGTGGACATCTCTGAGGTGGCAGAGTCAGGTAAGCGGGCGGAATGCATTGGCAGCCATTTGCATGACCGATACCCCAATGTTTCCCCCTCACCTTGTGCTCTGAGGGGCTGAATGGGCCTCCTCCTGATCTCGGTGTGCGTGGGACAATTTGAAAGTGGGCGGATGACATTGTGGTGAATGTATTCAGCATAATGCATGCATGATACCATAACCTGTGACCTTGGACCTGGAAGTGGTGATATGAACTGCTTCCAGGTACTCTACTGTGACCCCGGTATGGCTCCGCCTCTGGCTCCGCCCACACCGGGGCCATATATGGACCGGCCTCTTGTGGGCGGCATTCATCTGTCCTACTGACTCTGGCTAGGCAAGTTCATGACTAATAAAGCCTAATGCTCACTCACTCTGTCTGCCTCACTGTGAATTGAAGGTATATCAGACATGAAATGTGAAAGTATTTTAAACTGTGAGAAGGACATTGTGGAACTTGAAAAGGACAGAGACAGTGCTGGACTGGGCAGATAGGTGGCAAATGAAGGTCAATGCGGAGAAGCATGAGCAGATGTTTTTTGGTGAGAACAACATTGGGGAGAGAGTGAGCAAAAGGTTTACAAGAATGGTTCCAGGGATGAGGGACTGTTCTCCTCGAAGAGGAAGAGGGCCGAGAGGAGATTGGATCGAGATGTTCAAGATCGTGAAGGGAGGCTGGACAGAGTCCAACTCATACCTCAATGGGACCAACCTTCAACTACTCCCACTGTTTGTAAAGCAAAGCGGATCGTGTGGGTGACACATTCCAGTGCAATGCCATGTTGCTCTGGACAAAATGGCACCCTGGGATTTTAAAATGGCCGCCACATTTTACTTGTGGACCCAACAGGCACTGTTCTTAGAACCAGAGCAATCAAAATGAACGCAAGGAGGGGGATGAGACCATCAATTCACGCGACACGTGGTCAGAAGCCAACAGTGGTTTTAGTCGTCTCACAACAGAGCCTGCCTGTAACGAGATGAACTCTAGATGAACTGGCAGGCAGGCTCACAACAGCAACCTTCATACTTCCGGTTAGGGGGAGGAGCCATGGGCGGAGCCAAGGGTGGAGCCCAGTGCAAGCTCCTCATCTCCCCCTATGGGTAGAGCCGCGCAACTACACATGGTCCAGTACAAGGTACAGGCTCAGCACATGTTGTACAATACAGTGTGGATTATTACTGTTTATAATTCACCACAGAGGGGCTCCCAATAAATGGTTTATGGGCAGCACGGTGGCGCAGTGGGTTAGCCCTGCAGCCTCACGGCGCTGAGGTCCCAGGTTCGAATCCCGGCTCTGGGTCACTGTCCGTGTGGAGTTTGCACATTCTCCCCGTGTCTGCGTGGGTTTCACCCCCACAACCCAAAAATGTGCAGAGTAGGTGGATTGGCCACGCTAAATTGCCCCTTAATTGGAAAATATTAATTCGGTACTCTAAATTTATATATAAAAAAAAATAAAATAAAGGGTTTATTTTGTTGACAAAAACGTCGATGCTGGTGGGGAAATTAAGACCAACCGTTTTCTGACAGGGCGTAGATTGAGGCCTACATTGAGGTGTAAATTCTTTTTAGCCCCCTTCCGTTTTAAAATTTGGACTGAAAACGCGATAGGCCCCTCCGCCTGGCCATCACGCCTCGCGCACATCGCTCGTTCAGACGCCACTTGTCTGAGAGGGATCGGTTTTTCCCGTTGCCCGCGTTCTTTCAGGCCCCGCTCGCCTCGGCAAGACTTTGGGGTGCTCAACCATTACTCGCCGAGGTCGTGGCTTCGCGCCTCGCGGTGTCTTTTTGGGTCCTCTTTGTCAGTCCGTCTCGTCTGCGGTTCAAAACACCTTCGGAAGCAAGTGCTTCTCTCCCGCTTAGGAAGCGCTTTCTTAAACCAGGCAGCGGTTTTTTTTCCATGACCACGCTCTCCCTTAATCCTTCTGGGTCAAACGTTGCTCTGGCAGTCATAGATCATAGAATTTACAGTGCAGAAGGAGGCCATTCGGCCCATCGAGTCTGCACCGGCTCCTGGAAAGAGCATCCGATCTAAGGTCAACACCTCCACCCCTATCCCAGTAACCCCACCCAACACTAAGGGACACTAAGGGCAATTTATCACGACCTAACCCGCACATCTTTGGACTGTGGGAGGAAACCGGAGCACCCGGAGGAAACCCACGCACACACGGGGAGGACGTGCAGCCTCCACACAGACAGTGACCCAAGCCGGGAATCGAACCTGGGACCCTGGAGCTGTGAAGCGATTGTGCTATCCACAATGCTACCGTGCTGCCCCTTCACTATCTATCGGGTGTAGCTCCATATGTCTCCGCACCATCCCCACCGTATGTCGTGCATTGGACGCAGGCCAAAGTAAGAAATATAAAGTTGCCGTTGTGTTTTTTTTTGGGGGGGGGGGCAGGTTGTGCCTGATCGGCGTTTGGGGTTTGCCCTGGAGATGCCCTAGACCCTGCCCCTACCCACTCCCCCCCCCCCCCCCCCCCCCCCACACCCTCACGCGTGATCCTGTGTGACTCTGAGTTCCCCAACTTACCCGCTGTGTACCCACTGCCCTCGTGCATTAACGACTTAACGGTTGCTATGGTCTCTCCCAGGACCCGGCTTGGCCTTCATCGCCTACCCCAAGGCAGTGACCCTGATGCCCTTCCCCCAAGTGTGGGCTGCTCTCTTCTTCATCATGCTCCTGCTCCTGGGGCTGGGGAGTCAGGTAAGACCGTCGACGGGAGTGTGGGTAAGATGGGGTAGGTGGCGGTGGGGGGGGGGGGGGGGGGACATGAGATGGGGAGCGGGGTGGGCAGGAGGGGGGGGGGGGGGGGGAGAGGGGTTGGAGCGGCAAGGATCGTAAGCCGGTAGGGAGGGTTCGTAACCTGGGAAGGCAACCGTCGTAACCTGAAATACTTGGGTCGTGACCCAAAGGTGGGGAGGGGGTGCAGAATTTGTCCCTTTTTCTGCCCCTAGTTATTGCAGTGTTGTGGGGTTTTTAAGCATGTAATTGTTGCAATTGTAAAGACGGCTATACTCCTGCAGCATGTGATTCCGTTAGAGGCTTTCTGTGACTGACCCTAAGATGTCAGCCTCCAAAGGCAGACTCACGGCAGAGTGACAGGACTATGGCGAGTGAGTTCGCTCATTGAGTGAAAATCGCTCGTTGTCACGAGTAGGCTTCGATGAAGTTGCTGTGCAAAGCCCCTAGTCGCCACATTCCGGCGCCTGTCCGGGGAGGCGGGTGCGGGAATCGAACCGTGCTGCCGGTCTGCTTTAAAAGCCAGCGATTTAGCCCAGTGAGCTAAACCAGCCCCTAATGAGCTAAACCAGCCCCCTGTGCAGGATGGCATTCCTAAAACCCAAACGTCCCATTCTTAGAGCGTCGAATCTGCCAGAGCAGCACACGTGGATCAGCCAGGTAGAAAACAAAGGTTCTATTTGTTCACAATACTACACCCTCCACCCCCCCAGAAAGGCCTCCCTAGCTCCCAGGCTGGGGTTTTTATCCCTTTTTATACTAGAGAGCTGACCTCTCAGTGAAGGGGGGGAAACCCGCCCTCTCGTTACTGGGGGAACTCACAGTCAGAGAACAAAGAACAAAGAAAAGTACAGCACAGGAACAGGCCCTTCGGCCCTCCAAGCCTGTGCCGACCATGCTGCCCATCTAAACTAAAATCTTCTCCACTTCCGGGGTCCGTATCCCTCTATTCCCATCCCATTCATGTATTTTCCAAGACAACCCTTAAACGTCACTATCGTCCCTGCTTCCACCACCTCCTCCGGCAGCGAGTTCCAGGCTCCCACTACCCTCTGTGTAAAAAACTTACCTCGCACATCTCTAAACCTTGCCCCTCGCACCTTAAACCTGTGCCCCCGAGTAATTGACCCCTCTACCCTGGGAAAAAGTCTCTATCCACTCTGTCTATGCCCCTCATAATTTTGTAGACCTCTATCAGGTCGCCCCTCAACCCCCTTCGTTCCAGTGAGAACAAACCAAGTTTATTCAACCGCTCCTCATAGCTAATGCCCTCCAGACCAGGCAACATCCTGGTAAATCTCTTCAGCACCCTCTCTAAAGCCTCCACATCCTTCTGGTAGTGTGGCGACCAGAGTTGAACATGATACTCCAAGTGTGGTCTAACTAAGTTCTACATCCACATCCTTCTGGTAGTGTGGCGACCAGAATTGAACACTATACTCCAAGTGTGGCCTAACTAAGGTTCTATGCAGCAGCAGCATGTGTTGCCAATTCTTATACTCAATGCCCCGGCCAATGAAGGCAAGCATGCCGTATGCCTTCTTGACTACCTTCTCCACCTGTGTTGCCCCTTTCAGTGACCTGTGGACCTGTACACCTAGATCTCTCTGACTGTCAATACTCTTGAGGGTTCTACCATTCACTGTATATTCCCTACCTGCATTAGACCTTCCAAAATGCATTACCTCACATTTGTCTGGATTAAACTTCATCTGCCATCTCTCCGCCCAAGTCTCCAAACGATCTAACTCCTGTTGTATTCAGAGGAGGTCACCTGGAAGCTAATTGTTCTTGTGCCCTCTCTGAGGGTTATAACATACATCAACAAGAAAAACGATACAACGAGCCTCCCCCCACAAACCCCCCCCCCCGGAACAAAAGACACATTTGCATGCACGATACTGTGTGACTGTTCTCATGCATTCCAGCCATGCAGGTCTCATAATGGAACGTGTGTAATGGCCTTGCCTGTTCTTCTGGGTGATGTACTTTGTCCAGAGAGTGTTGCTCCCATGGCCATGGTGACACATGGAGCTCTGGGATCAATGGTAGTTCTGCGCTCAGTACAGCCAGCGAGATCAATGGTTTGATTTGATTTATTGTCACGTGTACCGAAGTACAGTGAAAAGTATTTTTCTGCGGCCGAGGGAACGTACACAGTGCGTACACAGCAGACAAAAGAATAATCAACAGGGAACATTGACAAATGGCACATCGACAAACAGTGATTGGTTACTGTGCGGAACAAGGGGCCAAACAAAGCAGATACATGAGCAAGAGCAGCTTAGGGCGTCGTGAATCGTGTTCGTACAGGGAACAGATCAGTCCGAGGGGGAGGCGTTGAGGAGCCTTGTAGCTGTGGGGAAGAAGCTGTTCCTATGTCTGGATGTGCGGGTCTTCAGACTTCTACAGCTTCTGCCTGATAGAAGGGTCTCTCTCTGCCTCTCTCTCTGCCTCTCTCCCTGTCTCTCTCTCTCTCTGCCTCTCTCCCTGTCTCTCTCCCTGTCTCTCTCTCTCTCTCTCTCTCTCTCTCTCTCCCTGTCTCTCTCCCTGTCTCTCTCTCTCTCTGCCTCTCTCTCTGCCTCTCTCCCTGTCTCTCTCTCTCTCTCTGCCTTTCTCTCTGTCTCTCTCTCTCTCTGCCTCTCTCCCTGTCTCTCTCCCTGTCTCTCTCTCTCTCTGCCTCTCTCTCTGCCTCTCTCCCTGTCTCTCTCTCTCTCTGCCTCTCTCCCTGTCTCTCTCTCTCTGCCTCTCTCTCTGCCTCTCTCCCTGTCTCTCTCTCTCTCTGCCTCTCTCCCTGTCTCTCTCCCTGTCTCTCTCTCTCTCTGCCTCTCTCTCTGTCTCTCTCTCTGCCTCTCTCCCTGTCTCTCTCCTCTCTCTGCCTCTCTCTCTGCCTCTCTCCCTCTCTGCCTCTCTCCCTGTCTCTCTCCCTGTCTCTCTCTCTCTCTCTGCCTCTCTCTCTGTCTCTCTCTCTGCCTCTCTCCCTGTCTCTCTCTCTCTCTCTGTCTCTCTCTCTGCCTCTCTCCCTGTCTCTCTCTCTCTCTCTCTCTGTATCTCTCTCTGTCTCTCTTTCTGCCTCTCTGTCTCTGTCTATGTGGGCAGCACAGTAGCACAAGTGGATCTCACTGTGGCTTCACAGCACCAGTGTCCTAGGTTCGATTCCCGGCTTGGGTCACTGTCTGTGCGGAGTTTGCATGTTCTCCCCGTGTCTGCGTGGGTTTCCTCCGGGTGCTCCGGTTTCCTCCCACAGTCCAAAGATGTGCAGGTTAGGTGGATTGGCCATGATAAATTGTCCTTAGTGCCCAACAAGGTTAGTTGGGCTGAGTTCACCGCACTCCGCAGTTTCTTGCAACACTGAACATAGAACATTACAGCACGCGCGGAACAGTTGCCATGGGTAACCCCCCCAGGATGATCCTCTGAGAGAATTCTGCTTTGCACATGGGCCTGGTTACGATCCCGGCCTCCGGATTGCTCCTCTCCCGCTTTGCTAAACAAAGTGCCTGAGTCACCTGCCACGAGGCTAGTTTGCATCTCCCAAGTTCTCTCGGCAGCTGAAGGCCCGACTGTTGTGTTTATTTAATCCTTTACTTCACATTTCATTCTGACCCCTTGACAGGGGAAAAACCCGACCATGAGAACTCATCCTCGCTTGGCCATCAGTGGCCCTGTGTGTCTGTGGCACGGTGGCACAGTGGTTAGCACTGCTGCCTCACCGCTCCAGGGCCCCGGGTTCAATTCCAGGCTCTGGTCACTCTCTGCGCGGAGATGCGCGTTCGCAGAATCATTGAATCGTAGAATTTTACAGCGCAGAAGGAGGCCATTCGGCCCATCGGGTCTGCACCGGCCCTTGGAAAGAGCACCCCAGTCACGCTTCCGCCCCCACCCTAACCCAGTAACCCCCACCTAACCTTTTTGGATACTAAAGGGCAATTTATCGCGGCCAATCCACCTAACCCGCACGTCTTTGGACTGTGGGAGGAAACCGGAGCACCCGGAGGAAACCCACGCAGACACGGGGGGGGGGGGGGAACGTGCAGACTCCGCACGGACAGTGACCCAAGCCGGGAATCGAACCGGGGACCCTGGAGCTGTGAAGCAACTGTGCTGCCCACTGTGCTACCGTGCTGGTTGTTTTTTTGAGGCAGAGGGGGAAACCTGATTGACGCGTACAAGATTTTGAGGGACATTGATAGGGGTCAATAGCTGGGGGGGGGAGGGGGGGGCATAGATTTAAGGTAAGGGGCAGGGGACTTTGAGGGGATCTGATTTTTAACCGGGAGGTTGGTTGGAATCCGGAACTCACTGCCTGAAAAGGTGGTGGAGGCAGGAACTCTAACAACAATTAAGAAGTATTGAGACGAGCATTTAATTTGCCACAGCACACAAGGCTATGGAGAGTGCTTGGGAATGGGCATTGAAATAGAGAGGGTGCTTGATGGGCCAGCCCAGACATCGATGGAACGAAGGGCCTCATTTGGTGCTGTAAAACTGTTTGACTCGCTGACTCTATCAGAGTTCTCATGTGACTGAGAGATGGGAGGCTGAGGGCAGGGGTATAAAACTGACACTAAAAAGATAAGATTACAAATAAACGTTAATTGTACTATAGGCAGTTCCAGTACAAAGTTAAGCCAACTCGGAGTTCAGAGTTCAAATCAGGTGAAGACAACTCAGAGGTCAGAGTTCAATTCCCAACAAGACCAACTATAAAACTGAACCTAATTCCCCCATCACCCCCTGAGCTCGCTGAGCCACACTCGCTACCAGGTCCAACCACACCGCCATTTTCTAATTCTCGGCCTTCTTTCCAAATCCCTTCTTGGTAACCCTCCCTATCTCAGTGAACACCTCCTATCCCTACAACCCTCCCTATCTCAGTGACCTCCTCCTGTCCCTACAACCCTCCCTATCTCAGTAACCTCCTCCAGCCCCTACAACCCTCCCTATCTCTGTAACCTCTTCCAACCCCTACAACCCTCCCTATCTCTGTAATCTCCTCCAGCCCCTACAACCCTCCCTATCTCTGTAACCTCCTCCAGCCCCTACAACCCTCCCTATCTCTGTAACCTCCTCCAGCCCCTACAACCCTCCCTATCTCTGTAACCTCCTCCAGCCCCTACAACCCTCCCTATCTCTGTAACCTCCTCCAGCCCCTACAACCCTCCCTATCTCTGTAACCTCCTCCAGCCCCTACAACCCTCCCTATCTCTGTAACCTCTGCCTCTGTCTCCCTCACTCTCACTCACTGTCTCTTTCTGTCTGTCTGTCTCTCTCTCTCTGTCTCTCTCTCTGTCTCTCTCTGCCTCTCTGTCTATGTGGGCAGCACGGTAGCACAAGTGGATAGCACTGTGGCTTCACAGCTCCAGGGTCCCAGGTTCAATTCCCGGCTTGGGTCACTGTCTGTGCGGAGTTTGCATGTTCTCCCCGTGTCTGCGTGGGTTTCCTCCGGGTGCTCCGGTTTCCTCCCACAGTCCAAAGATGTGCAGGTTAGGTGGATTGGCCATGATAAATTGCCCTTAGTGTCCAAAAGGTTAGGAGGGGTTATTGGGTTACGGAGATAGGGTAGAAGTGAGGGCTTAAGTGGGTTGGTGCAGACTCGACAGGCTGAATGGCCTCCTTCTGCACTGTATGTATGTTGTATGTTCTCTCTGTCTCTGTGTTTCTCTGAGTGTGTTTCTCTCTCTCTGTCTCTCGCCCTCTCCCTTTTTCTGTCTGTTTCTCTCTCTGTCTCCCTCTTTCTATCTCTCTCACTCTGCGCCTCTCTCTGTCTCTCTATCTCTCTCTGTCTCTCTATCTCTCTATCTCTCTGTCTCTCTCTCTCTCTCTGTCTCTCTCTCTCTCTCCGTCTCTTTCTCTATCTCTCTCTCTCTCTCAGTCTCTCTGTCTCTCTCTCTCTCTCCTCTCTCAGTCTCTCTGTCTCTCTCTCTCTCCTCTCTCAGTCTCTCTGTCTCTCTCTCTGTCTCTCTGTCTCTCTCTCAGTCTCTCTGTCTCTCTCTCTCCTCTCTCAGTCTCTCTGTCTCTCTCTCTCTCTGTCTCCCTTTTTCTGTCTGTTTCTCTCTCTGTCTCCCTCTTTCTGTCTCTCTTTCTATCTCTCTCACTCTGCGCCTCTCTCTCTGTCTCTCTTTCTCTCTCTCTCTCTCCGTCTCCCTCTCTCTCTCAGTCTCTCTGTCTCTCTCTCTGTCTCTCTCTCTCAGTCTCTCTGTCTCTGTCTCTCTCTCTGTCTCTCTCTGTCTCTCTCTTTCTCTCTCTCTCTCTCTCTCAGTCTCTCTGTCTCTCTCTCTGTCTCTCTCTCTCTCTCTCTCTGTCTCTCTCTGACTCTCTCTCTGTCTCTCTCTCTGTCTCTCTCTCTCCTCTCTCTGTCTCTCTCTCTCTCTCTGTCTCTCTCCACTCTCTCCGTCTCTCTGTCTCTCTCTCTCTCTCCTCTCTCAGTCTCTCTCACCTGTCCCTAATATCTCTTTATGAGACACGGGTCAAATCCTGTCTGATTTGTGCCCGTGTGAAGTGTCCTGGGTCTATTTTGCCGCAGTAAAGGCGCTAGGCAAGTTCAGGTGGTTGTTGCACGTTGGACATTACAACATCTGGCCAGCGAATGTTCCTGGGCCATCGAGGGGAGTACTGGATGGTGTGGGGGAGGTGTGGAGAACCGCACCCTGGCTGTCGTGGTCAAAAGGTGACTGAGGTCAGGGGGCGTGCGGGCAGGCGGGCATGGGGCAGAGCCTGACGGCCATTCACCGCTCTCCCGCCATTTCTGTCTCCCCAGTTTGTCGGAGTTGAAGGATTCGTGACCGGGATTCTCGACCTTATGCCTTCCAAGTACTACTTCCGGTACCAGCGGGAGGTTACAGTGGCTATCTGCATCGGCCTCAGCTTCATCATCGACCTCACCATGGTGACGCAGGTAAGCCGGTCTCTGCCCGCTGCCACCATGTTAGAGTGTGCGAACTTTCACCCCTCACCCCCCCCCGCCCCCCCCCTCCCCGACCCCCTCCTCCCCCACATCACCTCAATCCACACCCCCCCCCCCCCCCCGCCCCCCCCCTCCCCGACCCCCCCTCCCCGACATCACCTCAATCCACATCGCGGGAACAGGCAATCGGAAGACGCGAACCTGGCAAACGGCGGCAGTCGTGGGGACGCGGTGCGTGGGCCTCAGGAGGCTAGCGTGCAACCACGGCTAGCCGCGAGGGAGGCAGATGGCACGTTGGGCCGTTACCGCGAGGGGATGGGGGGGGGGGGGGGCTGGATCACCAGAATAAAGAGGCTTTGGCGAGGCCAATTACGGAATAACTGCGGTCTCCACGTTTTAGCAGACGGCGCAGCAAAGATTGACCGGATTGGCTCACGGTTCAAGGGGAGGAAGGGGAGGAAAGGTCGAGCAGATTTGAGACTGTTCCCGTCGGGATTTGCGGGTCCATCTCCTCCAGAGTTTCGGAGGACGTGAGGCAACCTCGTTGCGACGAAGGGGGGGGGGGGGCACTGAGAGATTGTCTCCGCTCTTCACATTAAAAATTAGCGATTCAGACGAGGGGACTAAATGCGTTATCTCCAAATTTGCAGACGATACAAAGTTGGGTGGGGGAGGGTGAGCTGTGAGGAGGATGCCGAGAGGCTTCCGCGGGATTTGGACAGGCTGAGTGAGTGGGTACATGTGCACGGCAGATGCAGTATAATTTGGATAAATGTGACTTTATCCGCTTTGGTAGCCAAAATAGGAAGGCAGGTTATTATTTGAATGGGTGTAAATTGAGAGAGGCGGATATTCAGCATGTCCTCGTGCATCAGTCGCTGAAAATAAGCAGGCAGGTACAGCGGGTACAGCAGGCAGTAAAGGAGGCAAATGGCACGTTGGTCTTCATAACGCGAGGATTTGCGTCAAGGAATAGAGAAGTTTTACTGCGATTGTATAGGGCATTGGTGAGGCCACACCTGGATGGAGTATTGTGTGTAGTTTTGGTGTCCTTAACTGAGGAATGATGTTCTTGCGATGGAGGGAATGCAGCGAAGGCTGATTCCTCGGATGGCCGGACTGTCATATGAGGAGAGACAGAATTGGTCAGGATTGTTCTCGCCGGAGTTCAGAAAACTGAGAGGGGATCTCGTCGAAACTTATGAAATTCTAGCAGGATTAGACAGGGTAGATCCTGAAAGAATGTTCCCGGTGGTGGGGGAGTCCAGAACTAGGGGGGTCATAGTTTGAGGGTCAGGGGTAAACCTTTCAAGACTGAGGTGAGGAGAAATTTCTTCACCCAGAAAGTGGTTTGATTTCAAGAAGGAATTCGATGTAGGTCTTGGGGATTAAGGGGATCAAGGGACATAGGGGGAGGCGGGATCAGGGTGTTGAACTTGATGATCAGCCTTGACGATGAATGGCGGAGCAGGCTCGAAGGGCTGAATGGCCTCCTCCTGCTTCTATTTTCTATGTACGGGCGGCGAGTCGAAAACCACGGGAGGGGGAAGCCTTTGCCACTGAGATGCGGAGAAACATCTTCGCTCAAAATGTTGCAAGTCTTTGGGATTCCTGACCCCGGAAGGTTGCCTGGGCCCTGTCCCTGAAGGCATTTAAAGTTGGGGATAGGACAGATTTTCGGGGGCCGTTAAGGGGGTATGGGGAGTGGGAGGGGTCAGCCACGATAGTAGTGAATGGTGGAGCAGGCTTGAGATGCCGAATTCACCTCCTCCCCGTTGGATTCTGTGCAACCACAATCTCCTGAATTCTCTCCCCCAACGCCGCCCACCCCACCCTTTCACCCCCCCCCTCCCCCCCAAGTCCCGCCCCATCCCTCCCTCCCTCCCTTCCACTGATGAACGTTGCTATCTTTGAACTCACCACCGATTGACAGCGAATTGGGTTGACCACCGCGGGTCAAAGGGGGGAAGGGGCAAAGGGGCGGAAAGCGAAGCTTGACCTTAAAACTCAGCGTCTGATTGGTTGACCTTTCTGCGGCCACACAGCAGGTCAAGAACTGACCGCTCAACTGGAGGAGGGGGAGGGGAGGGGGGGAAAGAGGTGGGGATGGGGGGGATTGGGTGGGACACGGGGCGGGCGAAGGTTGACCTTAAAGATTGGCGTCTCAACGACCTTCCCATCACACACACAGGGTGGGATGTACATCTTCCAGATCTTCGACTATTACTCAGCAAGTGGGATGTCTTTGCTTTGGCAGGCGTTCTGGGAGTGTATAGTGGTTGCGTGGGTTTATGGTAAGTACCCTTTCTGCGTGCTCTTTTTCAGTCATTCTGTAGGAGTTCCTCAGGGGAGTGTCCTAGGCCCCAGCCACCTTCAGCTGCTTCACCAATGACCTTCCTTCCACGTCATGAGGTCAGAAGGCGGGGTGATCACTGGTGACTACACAATGTTCAGCACCATTCGCGACTCCTCAGATAATGAAGCAGCCCGTGTCCAAATGCAGCCAGACCTGGGCAATATCCAGGCTCGGGGCTGACAAGGGGCAAGTTGCCTTCGCGCCACACAAGTGCCGGGCAATGGCCATCTCCTACAAGAGAGGACCTAACCATCGCCCCTTGACATTCAATGGCGTTACCATCGCTGAATCCCCCACACTCAACATCCTCGGCGCTTGTCGAGGGAGCCTTGGCGATTGGCTGCAGTGCATCTTGTAGACGGTACACACGGCTGCCGCTCTGCGTCGGTGGGTGGAGGACGTAGATGTCGAAGGTGGGGGTTAGCGAGTCGGTCGAGTGGGGGGGGGGGGGGGGCGGGGGGCTGCTTTGTCCTGGATGGTGTCGAGCTTCTCGAGTGTTGTCGGAGCCGCGCTCATCCAGGCGAGTGGGAGAGTCCATCACACTCCTGACTTGTGTCCTTGTAGATGGTGGACAGGCTTTGCGGGGGGGGGGGGGGGGGGGGGGGGGCGTCAGGAGGTGAGTTACTCTCCGCAGGATTCCCAGCCTCTGACGTGCTCTGGTAGCCACAGTATTTATACGGCTGGGCCCAGTTCAGTTCCTTTCAATTGTTTATCTAACTTTGTCTTTGAACGCGTAACTTCAATTATTATCATTGACACGAGGCATTGATTACGGAGGAAGTGTGAAAATCGATCAACCGGATGGAATTGAGGCCGGGGCCAGTGAACTAGGCCGATTCCCGGGATGAAGGAGGGGGGTGTGTCCGATGAGGAAAGAGTTGAGCAGGTTGGGGTCCTGTACCCATCGGAGTTCAGAGGCCCGAGAGGCGATCACATTGGAACATTTCAGATTCTGGGGGGGGGGTTGACAGGGTGGATGCCGAGAGAATGTCCCCCTCTTGGGGGTGGGGGGGGGGGGGGAGTCTCGAACTAGGAGTTGGGGGGGGGGCACAGTTTGAGAATAAGGGGGTCTCCCATTGAAGACGGAGATGAGGAGGAATTTCTCTCAGAGGGGAGTCAGTCAGTGGAATGCACCCCCCCCCCCCCCCCCCCCCCTCAGACAGCAGTATATTCAAGGCCGAGATAGAGAGATTTCTGATCGACGGGGGGGGGGGGGGGGAGGGGGGGGGGGTCATGGGGGGAGGGGGAGAGATGGAAAGTGGAGTTGAGGCCCCGATTGGATCAGACCGGAAATCGAACGGGGGGGTGGGGGTTGCAGGACTCCCGAATGGCCTGAGACCTGATCCTGTTCCGGGCCTTCCCCCTTGGAGGGGTCTTTGCCTTTAACCATTTCCGCTTTTCCCTCACCGACCCCCCCCCCCCCCCTCCTCCCCCTTTTCCCCTCCCCATTCCCCCCCCCCCTCCCATTCTCGTTGCAGGGGCGGACCGTTTCATGGACGACATCGCGTGCATGGTGGGATATCAGCCCCTCCCCTTGATGAAGTGGTGCTGGAGCTTCGTGACGCCTCTCCTCTGCTTGGTAAGACCCTCGGGGAGACCTCCGCCTCGTCTTGAGCCGGTCGGGAGGGAGTCGGTGGGGGGAGTGCTGGAGAGGGGGTGGGGGGGAGGTGGGGTGGGGGGGGGGGGGGGGGAGGTGGGAGGAGTGCTGGAGCGTCGGGGAGGGGGGGGGGGGGCGCGGAGGTGGGGGCGCGGTACCTGAATCATCGAACACGAGTCGACAAAAAAAGAAAACGGCCCGACGGTCAACCTGGCTGCCTGCGGGACTGATCGACTGCGGGAGGCATCGCAGTCAGGATGGATGTGAGGCGATCCCGCTGCAGTCGCACAGAGGATTTGTGTTGGGAATACATCCTGGAATGATCTTGTGTGGATCTGAGAGTATATGCTCGCATGGAGGGGGGGGGGGGGGGCGGTACAGCGAAGGTTCACTCGATTGAGTTCCTGCGATGAGGGGGAGGGTGGTGTTGACCCACAATGAGAAGCTGAGTTTTGATGGGCCGAATAGTCTATTCCTGTTCCGTGCATTTCTGGGATAACGCGGGCCTAGTTCGGGGCAAGGCCCAACACAAACTAACTGTGCCTCTCTCTCTCTCTCTCTCTCTCTTTCTCGAACACAATCCCAGGGGATCTTTTTGTTCCACCTCATCAACTACCAGCCCCTGATGTACAACAAGGTCTACACCTACCCGTGGTGGGGTGAAGCCCTGGGCTGGTGCCTCGCCCTCGCCTCCATGCTCTGCATCCCAACGACAATACTCTACAAACTCTGCCGGGGCAGGGGGACATTCACAGAGGTCAGTGGACGCGACGCGGAACGGGGCGAGGTGCCCGTTGCCTCGCTGCTGTTGCCCACCATCGGAGCTGTTCCCCGAGGGTACCGGGCAAGATCCACGAGTGTGGCCAACTCCCAGAAATAGTGTTGACCCTCCGACAGTGCGCCGCTCCCTCAGCACTGACCCTCCGACAGTGCGGCGCTCCCTCAGCACTGACCCTCCGACAGTGCGGCGTCCCCTCACCACTGACCCTCCGACAGTTCAGCGCTCCCTCACCACTGACCCTCCGACAGTGCGGGGCTCCCTCACCACTGACCCTCCGACAGTGCGGCGCTCCCTCAGCACTGACCCTCCAACAGTGCGGCGCTCCCTCAGCACTGACCCTCCGACAGTTCAGCGCTCCCTCACCACTGACCCTCCGACAGTGCGGCGTTCCCTCAGCACTGACCCTCCAACAGTGCGGTGCTCCCTCAGCACTGACCCTCCAACAGTGCGGCGCTCCCTCAGCACTGACCCTCCGACAGTGCGGCGCTCCCTCAGCACTGACCCTCCAACAGTGCGCCGCTCCCTCAGCACTGACCCTCCGACAGTTCAGCGCTCCCTCACCACTGACCCTCCGACAGTGCGGCGCTCCCTCAGCACTGACCCTCCGACAGTGCGGCGCTCCCTCAGCACTGACCCTCCGACAGTGCGGAGCTCCCTCACCACTGACCCTCCGACAGTGCGCCGCTCCCTCAGCACTGACCCTCCGACAGTGCGGCGCTCCCTCAGCACTGACCCTCCGACAGTGCGGTGCTCCCTCAGCACTGACCCTCCGACAGTGCGGCGCTCCCTCAGCACTGACCCTCCGACAGTGCGGCGCTCCCTCAGCACTGACCCTCCGACAGTGCGGCGCTCCCCCAGCACTGACCCTCCGACAGTGCGGCGCTCCCTCAGCACTGACCCTCTGACAGTGCGGCGCTCCCTCAGCACTGACCCTCCGACAGTACGGCGCTCCCTCAGCACTGACCCTCCGACAGTGCGGCGTTCCCTCAGCACTGACCCTCCGACAGTACGGCGCCCCCTCAGCACTGACCCTCCGACAGTGCGGCTTTCCCTCAGCACTGACCCTCCCACAGTACGGCGCTCCCTCAGCACTGACCCTCCGACAGTGCGGCGTTCCCTCAGCACTGACCCTCCGACAGTGCGGCGCCCCCTCAGCACTGACCCTCCGACAGTGCTATGCTCCCTCAGCACCGACCTTCCGACAGTGCAGTGCTCCCTCAGCACTGACCCTCCGACAGTGCGGCTTTCCCTCAGCACTGACCCTCCCACAGTACGGCGCTCCCTCAGCACTGACCCTCCGAAAGTGCGGCGTTCCCTCACCACTGACCCTCCGACAGTGCGGTGCTCCCTCAGCACTGACCCTCCAACAGTGCGGCGCTCCCTCAGCACTGACCCTCCGACAGTGCGGTGCTCCCTCACACTGACCTTCTGACAGTGCGGCACACCCTCAGCACTGACCCTCCGACAGTGCGGTACTCCCCCAGCACTGACCCTCCGACAGTGCGGCTTTCCCTCAGCACTGACCCTCCGACAGTGCGGCGTTCCCTCAGCACTGACCCTCCGACAGTACGGCGCTCCCTCAGCACTGACCCTGCGACAGTGCAGCGCTCCCTCAGCACTGACCCTCCGACAGTGCGGCATTCCCTCAGCACTGACCTTCTGACAGTGCAGCACTACCTCAGCACTGACCCTCTGACAGTGCAGCGCTCTCTCAGCACTGACCTTCTGACAGTGCAGCACTCCCTCAGCACTGACCCTCTGACAATGCGGCACTCCCTCAGTACTGACCAAATGGACAATCTTTGATAAATGATCGTGAGCCAAAAGCTATACTAAGAACTCAATTTGTTGGTACTAAAACCTACATATATTAATACATGGGACCGTTCAGTACAGTCAGAAAGAACCTGAACACACATTGCACCTGTTTCAGCTGAACAAACTTAGTTTTGGCCATTTGCTGGTTCATTCCTCAGGGAAATGTCTTGATCAACCTGGGTCAAGCTGCCTGGTTTAAATTTCAAACAGTGCTTGGCAGTTAACTGTCAGTCACCATCAGCTGGTGCATTCCTCCTGCAAGCATGTCTGCCACGTGCCAACGAATCAGCACTCTCTTTCCCTGCAGAGTAAATTGTTGTTCGTTGCACATTTGCTGTTCTTGCGCATTGCCCTGGTGCGTGCAAGATGAAAAGATTTGACAAAAATAATCTCCCTTTTGTCCCTCACCGCCCCATTGTGCCTTGCCCCCCAGGGATGGAGTAAATCCCCATGCTCTTGTGGAGCAATGCCATTGGAGGTCCATTAGCTAAGGCTGTTGATCACTCAGACCCCAAATTAGTAAGCCGGCCTCCGGTTCTCCTTGCCCCCTAGTGGTCTGGAGGATAACTGAGCACTCGTGCTTGTAATGAAGTTCAAATACCATTGGTTCTGACAATATTTTTAAATCTTCCCTCCCTCTCCCTCACAACCTCTCTTTCTCTCTCTCACTTTTCTTCCAAACCTTTCTGTCTCGCTTGCATTCCCTTTCCTATCTCTCTCTTTTTCTATCTCTTTTCACTCTCCATCTCTCTCTCTCTGTCTCTCCCTCTCTCCTGTAACACTCCCCCTCTCCCCGTTACACTATCTCTGTCTCTCACCCTCTCTCTATCCTTCACTCTTTCCTCTCTTGCTCGCTCTTTCTCCCTCAATCACTCTCTTTCTACCCCTTCCTCTCTCTCTTCCCCCTTCTCTCTCTCTGTCTCTCTCTCTCTATATACCCCTTCCCGTTCTCTCTCTCTCTCTCTTTCCCCCTTCTCCCTCTCTGTCTCTCTCTCTCTATACCCCTTCCCGTTCTCTCTCTCCCTCAATCTCCCTCTCTACTCACGCCCTCTACTCTTCCATCTCTCTCTCTACCCCTCTCCCCCACTTTCTACCTCTTCCTCTACTCCTCTCTCCCTCTCTCTCTCTCTACCTCCTCTTTCTACTCCTCTCCACCACTTTCTATCCCTCCCTCTCTCTCTACGCCTCTCCCTTTCTATACCTCTCCCCCCTCTGCCTACCCACCTCTCTCTCTCTCTCTCTACTCCTCTCCACCCCTCGATACTTCCCTCTCTGCCACCTTCTCTCCCTCTAATCCACCCCATTGTCTCTTCACAGCGCTGGAACTATCTGACGACCCCGGTATGGGCACCGCACCACCTCCGGTACAGGGAGGTGACGATGGACTCCGCCAGTCACGCCGCAGCACGACCCACGGCGGAAGAGAAGATTGTGATATATGAGAGTGTGATGTGAGGGCTCCAGACGTCAGCTGGTGTTATGTAATATTCAATCATTTTTAAAGACACAAATTCGCAGAATTCTAATTGGCATTTTATACCCCAGGAATCGAAACCAGCCCTTTAAATGCACTTTATTGATAGGCTATTAAAAAAAGTAATACTATGCAATTTTAGAAACACAACACACAAGCAGGGAGAGTTTTGGGTACTGGGAATGTTTGATGCGGGGGGGGGGGGGGGGGGGAAGTGTCGAGGGAGCTTTACTCTGTATCTAACCCCGTGCTGTACCTGTCCTGGGAGTGTTTGATGGGGACAGTGTAGAGGGAGCTTTACTCTGTATCTAACCCCGTGCTGTACCTGTCCTGGGAGTGTTTGATGGGGACAGTGTAGAGGGAGCTTTACTCTGTATCTAACCCCGTGCTGTACCTGTCTTGGGAGTGTTTGATGGGGAAAGTGTAGAGGGAGCTTTACTCTGTATCTAACCCCGTGCTGTACCTGTCCTGGGAGTGTTTGATGGGGACAGTGTAGAGGGAGCTTTACTCTGTATCTAACCCCGTGCTGTACCTGTCCTGGGAGTGTTTGATGGGGACAGTGTAGAGGGAGCTTTACTCTGTATCTAACCCCGTGCTGTACCTGTCCTGCGAGTCTTTGATGGGGACAGTGTAGAGGGAGCTTTACTCTGTAACTAAACCCGTGCTGTCCCTGTCCTGGGAGCGTTTGATGGGGACAGTGTAGAGGGAGCTTTACTCTGTGTCTAACCCCGTGCTGTACCTGTCCTGGGAGTGTTTGATGGGGACAGTGTAGAGGGAGCTTTACTCTGTAACTAAACCCGTGCTGTCCCTGTCCTGGGAGTGTTTGATGGGGACAGTGTAGAGGGAGCTTTACTCTGTATGTAACCCCGTGCTGTCCCTGTCCTGGGAACGTTTGATGGGGACAGTGTAGAGGGAGCTTTACTCTGTGTCTAACCCCGTGCTGTACCTGTCCTGGGAGTGTTTGATGGGGACAGTGAAGAGGGAGCTTTACTCTGTATGTAACCCCGTGCTGTACCTGTCCTGGGAGTGTTTGATGGGGAGAGTGTAGAAGGAGCTTTACTCAGTATCTAACCCCGTGCTGTACCTGTCCCGGGAGTGTTTGATGGGGACAGTGTAAAGGGAGCTTTAAGAACATAAGAACTAGGAGCAGGAGTAGGCCATCTGGCCCCTTGAGCCTGCTTCACCATTCAATGAGATCATGGCTGATCTTTTGTGGACTCAGCTCCACTTTCCGGCCCGAACACCATAACCCTTAATCCCTTTATTCTTCAAAAAACTATCTATGTTTACCTTAAAAACATTTAATGAAGGAGCCTCAATTGCTTCACTGGGCAAGGAATTCCATAGATTCACAACCCTTTGGGGGAAGAAGTTCCTCCTAAACTCAGTCCTAAATCTACTTCCTCTTATTTTGAGGCTATGCCCCCTAGTTCTGCTTTCACCCGCCAGTTGAAACAACCTGCCCGCATCTATCCTATCTATTCCCTTCAGAATTTTATATGTTTCTATAAAATCCTCCCGCATCCTTCTAAATTCCAACGAGTACAGTCCCAGTCTACGGTACTCAACCTCTCCTCATAATCCAACCCCTTCAGCTCTGGGATTAACCTGGTGAATCTCCTCTGCACACCCTCCAGTGCCAGTACGTCCTTTCTCAAGTAAGGAGACCAAAACTGAACACAATACTCCAGGTGTGGCCTCACTAACACCGTATACAATTGCAACATAACCTCCCTAGTCTTAAACTCCATCCCTCTAGCAATGAAGGACAAAATTCCATTTGCCTTCTTAATCACCTGTTGCACCTGTAAACCAACTTTCTGTGACTCATGCACCCAGGTCTCTCTGCACAGTGGCATGCTTTAATATTTTATCATTTAAATAATAATCCCGTTTGCTGTTATTCCTACCAAAATGGATAACCTCACATTTGTCAACATTGTATTCCATCTGCCAGACCCTAGCCCATTCACTTAACCTATCCAAATCCCTCTGCAGACTTCCAATATCCTCTGCACTTTTCGCTTTACCACTCATCTTAGTGTCATCTGCAAACGTGGACACATTGCCCCTGGTCCCCAACTCCAAATCATCTATGTAAATTGTGAACAATTGTGGGCCCAACACGGATCCCTGAGGGACACCACTAGCTACTGATTGCCAACCAGAGAAACACCCATTAATCTCCACTCTTTTCTTTCTATTAATTAACCAATCCTCTATCCATACTACTACTTTACCCTTAATGCCATGCATCTTCATCTTATGCAGCAACCTTTTGTGTGGCACCTTGTCAAAGGCTTTCTGGAAATCCAGATATACCTCATCCATTGGCTCCCCGTTATCTACTGCACTGGTAATGTCCTCAAACAATTCCACTAAATTAGTTAGGCACGACCTGCCTTTTATGAACCTATGCTGTGTCTGCCCAATGGGACAATTTCTATCCAGATGCCTCGCTATTTCTTCCTTGATGATAGATTCCAGCATCTTCCCTACTACTGAAGTTAAGCTCACTGGCCTATAATTACCCGCTCTCTGCCTACCTCGTTTTTTAAACAGTGGTGTCACGTTTGCTAATTTCCAATCAGCCGGGACCACCCCAGAGTCTAGTGAATTTTGTTAAATTTTCACTAGTGCATTTGCAATTTCCCTAGCCATCTCTTTTAGCACTCTGGGATGCATTCCATCAGGGCCAGGAGACTTGTCTACCCTTAGCCCCATTAGCTTGCCCATCACTACCTCCTTAGTGATAACAATCATCTCAAGGTCCTCACCTGTCATAGCCTCATTCCTATCAGTCACTGGCATGTTATTTGTTTGTTATTTGTTATCCACTGTGAAGACCGACCCAAAAAACCTGTTCAGTTCCTCAGCCATTTCCTCATCTCCCATTATTAAAACTCCCTTCTCATCCTCTAAAGGACCAATATTTACCTTAGCCACCCTTTTTTGTTTTATATATTTGTAGAAACTTTTACTGTCTGTTTTTATATTCTGAGCAAGTTTACTCTCATAATCTATCTTACTCTTCTTTATAGCTTTTTTAGTAGCTTTCTGTTGCCCCCTAAAGATTTCCCAGTCCTCTAGTCTCCCACTAATCTTTGCCACTTTGTCTGCTTTTTCCTTCAATTTGATACTCTCCCTTATTTCCTTAGATATCCACGGTCAATTTTCCCTCTTTCTACCGTCCTTCCTTTTTGTTGGTATAAACCTTTGCTGAGCACAGTGAAAAATCGCTTGGAAGGTTCTCCACTGTTCCTCAACTGTTCCACCATAAAGTATTTGCTCCCAGTCTACCTTAGCTAGTTCTTCTCTCATCCCATTGTAATCTCCTTTGTTTAAGCACAAAACACTAGTATTTGATTTTACCTTCTCACCCTCCATCTGTATTTTAAATTCCACCATATTGTGATCGCTCCTTCCGAGAGGATCCCTAACTATGAGATCATGAATCAATGCTGTCTCATTACACAAGACAAGATCTAGGACTGCTTGTTCCCTCGTAGGTTCCATTACATACTGTTCTAGGAAACTATCGCGGATACATTCTATAAACTCCTCCTCAAGGCTGCCTTGACTGACTTGGTTAAACCAATCGACATGTAGATTAAAATCACCCATGATAACTGCTGTCCCATTTCTACATGCATCAGTTATTTCTTTGTTTATTGCCTGCCCCACCATAACATTACTATTTGGTGGCCTATAGACTACTCCTATCAGGAACTTTTTCGCCTTACTATTCCTGATTTCCACCCAAATGGATTTAACTTTATCCTCCATAGCACCGATGTCATCCCTTACTGTTGCCCGGATCTCATCCTTAAATAACAGAGCAACACCACCTCCCTTACCATCCACTCTGTCCTTCCGAATAGTTTGATACCCTTGGATATTTAACTCTCAGTCGTGACCATCCTTTAACCATGTTTCAGTAATGGCCACTAAATCATAGTCATTCACGATGATTTGCACCATCAACTCATTTACTTTATTCCGAATACTACGAGCATTCAGTTGAGTACACTTATGTTGTTTTTTTACCTCTGTTTTGAATCTTAACATCTCCAGTTTTATTCCTTTTAATATTACTGGGCCTATTCACTGAGCTCCCCTCAGTCACTGTACCTTGTACTGTCGCCCTTTTTGATTTTTGACTTTGGCTTCTCTGCCTTGCACTTTTCCCCTTACTTCCTTTTGCTTCTGTTCCTGTTTTACTACCTTCCACCTTCCTGCATCGGTTCCCATCCCCCTGCTACATTAGTTTAAACCCTCCCCAACAGCTCTAGAAAACACCCCCCCCTAGGACATCGGTTCCAGTCCTGCCCAAGTGCAGACCGTCCGGTTTGTACTGGTCCCACCTCCCCCAGAACCGGTCCCAATGCCCCAGGAATTTGAATCCCTCTCTCTTGCACCATCTCTCGAGCCACGCAGTCATCCCATCTATCCTGACATTCCTACTCTGAGTATCTCGTGGCACTGGTAGCAATCCTGAGATTACTACCTTTGAGGTCCTACTTTTTAGTTTAACTCCTAACTCCCTGAATTCAGTTTGTAGGGCCTCATCCCGTTTTTTACCTATATCATTGGTGCCTATGAGCACCACGACAGCTGGCTGTTCACCCCCCCCCCCCCCCCCCCAGAATGTCCTGCAGCCGCTCCGAGACATCCTTGACCCTTGCACCAGGGAGGCAACATACCATCCTGGAGTCTCGATTGCGTCCACAGAACCGCCTGTCTATTCCCCTTACGATTGAGTCCCCTATCACTATAGCCCTGCCATTTTTCTTCCTGCCCTGCTGTGCAGCAGAGCCAGCCACGGTGCCATGAACCTGGCTGCTGCTGCCTTCCCCTGGTGAGCCATCTCCCTCAACAGTATCCAAAGCGGTATATCTGTTTTGGAGGGAGATGACCGCATGGGACACCTGCACTGCCTTCCTACTCTGTATCTAACCCGTGCTGTACCTGTCCTGGGAGTGTTTGATGGGGACAGTGTCGAGGGAGCTTTACTCTGTATCTAATCCCGTGCTGTACCTGTCCTGGGAGTGTTTGATGGGGACAGTGTAGAGGGAGCTTTACTCTGTATCTAACCCCGTGCTGTATCTGTCCTGGGAGTGTTTGATGGGGACAGTGTAGAGGGAGCTTTACTCTGTATCTAACCCCGTGTTGTACCTGTCCTGGGAGTGTTTGATGGGGACAGTGTAGAGGGAGCTTTACTCTGTATCTAACCCCGTGCTGTACCTGTCCTGGGAATGTTTGATGGGGACAGTGTAGTGGGAGCTTTACTCTGTATCTAACCCTGTGCTGTACCTGTCCTGGGAGTGTTTGATGGGGACAGTGTAGAGGGAGCTTTACTCTGTACCTAACCCTGCGCTGTACCTGTCCTGGGAGTGTTTGATGGGGACAGTGTAGAGGGAGCTTTACTCTGTATCTAACCCCGTGCTGTACCTGTCCTGGGAGTGTTTGATGGGGACAGCGTGGAGGGAGCTTTGCCCTAAATCTAATCTGCAGCTCCAATGGGTGTCCTTATCCCTGTGGGGTTTTATCAGTGAGGTAATCTGACTGACTATGAGGGGGGGGGGGGGGGGGGGGGGGGGCACATTAAGAGCTCCTCTCCCTCCAGAGACCTGGTGCTGAAAGTGGGACCTCTCTCTGCATGTCTGAACTGAGGCCAGCCGGCAATCCATTCTGCCAATCATTATCTATTTATATTCTAATATATAACTTGGATATTAATATATAACATGCAATTACTTATTTAATAATGTTGGCATAATGGATTGGTGCGGGTAGTTTCAGTTCATGAGGTGAGAGGGGGAGAGGTTGGAATACCTCCCGCTGGAGCGGAGAAAGTGAAGAGGGAGATTTAATCAAAGCATTCGCCGCGGGGCGGGGGGGGGGGGGGGTCGGTTTTGATCGAGGAACTGAGGAGAAAGTGGTTGGCAGTTGGCAGAAGGGCCGGTAAACAGAGGTAATAATAATATTCATTATTGTCACTAGTAGGCTTACGTTAACACTACAATGAAGTCACTGTGCAAAGCCCCCTCGTCGCCAAATTCCGGCGCCTGTTCGGGTACACCGAGGGAGAATTCAGAATGTCCGATTCACCCTAACAAGCACGTCTATCGGGACTTGACCTTGGCCGGGATGTGGTGGGAGCAGGAGAAAGTGCAAGAGAATGGGGAGAGAGGACGTGGGACTAACTGGAGAACTGACTCTCTCTCTCTGTCCCAAAGGGGCTAGACTAGGCCCGATGGGCCGAATGGCTTCCTTTCCTCCGTGTGGGTGAGTGTGTGGGACAGTTGAAGGAGCCGCAGCGTCACACACTGCCCGTCGAAAATGTACCAAATTGCCGTACCCATGCAGGCCTCGGGCGGCCTGAAAACCTGAGGCTGCGCCTTCACACCGTACAGAGCGGCGGGTGCCCCCCCCCCCCGCCCCCCCAGATGCTCGTCGGACCCTCGGCGAGGGGCGGGGTCTCCCTACTCCTGATCAAGGGAAATTTTTTTTAAAAAACTGGACGGTGGCGAGTCGCTTTCTGAATCTTCGACTGGCGTGGTTGGCTTTGCAGGCTGGAACTGCAGCCATGGCAACCGGGAGTTTGGATCGGGCCCACGTTTAATTGTGCCAGGGAACGGTTTGAGCGTCTTTGGAGGCCCACGCAGCCGACCAGACGTCTCGCAAGCACTTCACAGCTGAAGAAGTTTTTTGTTTGTACTCTTCGAAGTGTGCGCGCGCACCGTGGTAGAAAGGCAGCAGCCCAATCAGTGCACAGCAAGATCCCACAGTCGGCCTAAGTGACCAATCAACCCAGATCATCCGTTTCTTTTTCACCACTGATGTTGGCTGAGGGCTAGATATTGGGCCCCAAGGAGAATGTCCCATCCCAAAAAATGGCATCTCCGACAGTGCGGCGCTCCCTCAGCACTGACCCTCCGACAGTGCGGCGCTCCTTACGTACTGACCCTCCGACAGTGCAGCGCTCCCTCAGCACTGACCCTCTGACAGTACGGCGCTCCTTACGTACTGACCCTCCGACAGTGCAGCGCTCCCTCAGCACTGACCCTCTGATGGTGCGGCGCTCCCTCAGCACTGACCCTCCGACAGTGCGGCGCTCCCTCAGCACTGACCCTCTGATGGTGCGGCGCTCCCTCAGCACTGACCCTCCGACAGTGCGGCGCTCCCTCAGCACTGACCCTCCGACAGTGCGGCGCTCCCTCAGCACTGACCCTCCGACAGTGCTGCGCTCCCTCAGCACTGACCCTCTGACAGTGCGGCGCTCCCTCAGCACTGACCCTCCGACAGTGCGGCGCTCCCTCAGCACTGACCCTCCGACAGTGCGGCGCTCCCTAAGCACTGACCCTCCGACAGTGCGGCGCTCCCTCAGCACTGACCCTCCTCAGTGCGGCGCTCCCTCAGCACTGACCCTCCTCAGTGCGGCGCTCCCTCAGCACTGACCCTCCTCAGTGCGGCACTCCCCCAGCACTGACCCTCCGACAGTGCGGCGCTCCCTCAGCACTGACCCTACGACAGGAGGAGGCCATTCAGCCTCTTTCGAGCCTATTGCTCCCGTCAGTCAGATCACGGCTGCTTGGTATCCTCACCATTCCATTAACGTTAATTTCCCCCCATCCCCCCCCCCCCCGACTTACCGAACACAAATCTATCAAACCCAAGGTTGAAATTTCCCCAGCAGCCTCGACAGCCTGGGGAGGAGGGGGGGGGGGGGGGGGGGAGAGGAAGGAGAGTGTTTTAGATGCCCTAACATTTTCCCTGAACAGCCTTGCTCTCGTCTTAAAGTTCTGACCCCTCCCCCCCCTCCCGTTCCTGACTCCCGGACCCCGCCCGTATCCTACTGACTGGGGGGGGGGGGGGGGGTACGCTGATTGAGGTTTACAGTGAATATGTGCCTGGCCTGCACTTGATTTGTGGAATTTAAGCTTGCTTTCTGGATCGCAAAGTGTTTTTCGATTTGACCGACGGAGTGACAACTGATGAGTGGAATCAATGGCTTCCTAATAAAGATAACATCTCGGAAATTTCAGAGAAAAACTGTCTGTTCTGTCTCTCCTTTTCCCTGATCCTTGGCCTGGTGCGTGCGTGTGTACCCCCCCCCTCTCTCTCTCCCTCAGCATCTGCCAAGCCGGTTACACGACTTTTAAACGCACAAGTGACACCGCGTCGGGAACTCGGCACCATCGGAGACGGAGAATCCTCCCGGAGCCCCCGGAGAATACCGGGTCGGGTCCGTTAATGATATACAGTCTTTACTGTGCGTGCGTTCCGGGCCACATTGACGCCGCTGTCGAGGTGACGGAGAATTGCGATTTGATGTCAAATCGGCGTCCGCTGTGATTTTGGTGTCGGAACCTATTCTCCGGTCAAACGCGTTTGCCAATTTCCGCCGTCGGCCAACGGGGAATCCAGCCAAAGAGTTTGTTCCAGACGGTTGTTTGCAGCACGTTGTCCTTCAAACCGGCTTTGAGGTCAGAGAGAGAGAGAGACATACACACAGAGAGGAGCAGAGAGAGAGAGTGTGTGTGTGAGAGAGAGAGAGAGAGAAAGCGAGTGAGGAGCAGAGAGATAGAGAAGTGGAGAAAGAGAGTGAGAGAGAGAGCAAGAGAGAAGCACTGAGAGAGAGAAGTGGAGAAAGAGTGAGAGAGAAGCAGAATGAGAGATAGTCAGAGAGAAGCAGAGAGAGAGAGTGATAGAGAGAGAGAGCAAGAGAGAAGCAGAGAGAGAGGGAAGCACAATGAGAGAGAGACAGAGAGAAGCAGAGAGAGAGTGATAGAGAGAGCAAGAGAGAAGCAGAGAGAGAGGGAAGCAGAATGAGAGAGCAAGAGAGAAGCAGAGAGAGAGAGGGAAGCAGAAAGAGAGAGCAAGAGAGAAGCAGAGAGAGGGAAGCAGAATGAGAGAGAGCAAGAGAGAAGCAGAGAGAGAGAGTGATAGAGAGAGAGCAAGAGAGAAGCAGAGAGAGAGAGGGAAGCAGAATGAGAGAGAGACAGAGAGAGTGATAGAGAGAGAAGCAAAGAGAGGGAAGCAGAATGAGAGAGACAGAGAGAGAAGCAGAGAGAGAGAGTGATAGAGAGAGAGCAAGAGAGAAGCAGAGGAGCAGAGAGAGGGAAGCAGAATGAGAGAGAGACAGAGAGAAGCAGAGAGAGAGTGATAGAGAGAGAGCAAGAGAGAAGCAGAGAGGAGCAGAGAGAGAGGGAAGCAGAATGAGAGAGAGACAGAATGAAGCAGAGAGAGTGATAGAGAGAGAGAGAGCAAGAGAGAAGCAGAGAGGAGCAGAGAGAGGGAAGCAGAATGAGAGAGAGACAGAGAGAAGCAGAGAGAGAGAGAGCAAGAGAGAAGCAGAGAGAGAGGGAAGCAGAATGAGAGAGAGACAGTGAGAAGCAGAGAGAGAGAGAGAAAGAGTGAGAGAGAGAGAGCAAGAGAGAAGCAGAAAGAGAGTGAGAGAGGAGCAGACAGAGAGGGAAGCAGAGAGAGAGAGAACGAGAGAGGCAGAGAGGAGGAGCAGAGAGAGGGAAGCAGAATGAGAGACAGAGAGAGGCAGAGAGAGAGCTAGAGAGGAGCTGAGAGAGAAGCAGAATGAGAGCGAGGCAGAGAGATAGAGAAGCAGAGAGAGAGGAGCAGAGAGAGCAAGACAGAAGCGGAGAGAGAGGCAGAGAGAGGAGCAGAGAGAGAGGGAAGCAGAATGAGAGAGACAGAGAGAGAGAGAGCAAGAGAGAGAGCGAGAGCAGAGAGAGCAGAGAGAGAGAAGCAGAGCGAGAGAGTGTGAGAGAGAGAGAGAGCAAGACAGAAGCGGAGAGAGAGAGAGAGAGAGGAGCAGAGAGAGAGAAGAGCTAGAGAGAGAGGGAAGCAGAATGAGAGAGACAGAGAGAAGCAGAGAGAGAGCGAGAGAGGAGCAGAGAGAGAGAGAGAGTGTGAGAGAGAAAGAGAGAGAGCAAGACAGAAGCAGAGAGAGAGAGAAGATCCTTTCCCCGGAATGTCCAGGGACCCACCTCTGCTTTGTCTCAGGTCTCTGAAGATCATCGCACTCTGGCAGAATGCAACACCACCTGGTACCAGGTATATTCTCTGAAGGCAGAAGGGCAGGTTAATGGGGAGGTGAAAAAGGCATGTCGGACACTTGCCTTTATCAATCGAGGCATAGATTCCAAAAGCAGGGAGGCCATGTTGGAGTTGTATAGAACTTTGGTGAGGCCACAGCTGGAGTACTGTGTGCAATTCTGGTCACCACATTATAGGAAGGATGTGATTGGACTGGAGGGGGGTGCAGAGGAGATTCACCAGGATGTTGCCTGGGATGGAACATTGAGGTTGGATAGGCTTGGTTTGTTTTCCCAGGAGCAGAGAGGACTGAGGGGGGCGACCTGATTGAGGTGGACAAGATTATGAGGGGCATGGACCGGGTGGATTGGGAGCAGCTGTTCCCCTTAGTTGACGGTTCAGGTACGCGGGGGGGGGGGGGGGGGGGACACAAGTTCAAGGTGAGGGGCGGGAGGTTTTGGTGGATTTGAAGAAAAACTTCTTTACCCAGAGGGTGGTGATGGTCTGGAACGCACGGCCTGGGAGGGGGTGGGGGAGGGGGTGGGGGAGGGGGGGGGGGGGGGGGGGTGGTAGGGCCGGGTTGCCTCACATCCTTTAAAACTTTTCTGAATGAGCACTTGGCACGTCATCACATTCAGGGTTGTGGCCCAATAGGATTACGTCGGCAGGTCAGGTGTTTTTCACGTGTTGCTGGAAACTCGATGGGCCGAAGGGCCAATGATTCTCTGTGCAGTGGCTCACCTTCCCACTGTTCATATCGACAATTATGAAAGAAGTTAATATCCAGAGTGAAGACCTGGAGAAATTGACAAACATTTTCAAACGTCCTGACAACAATTGAGTGATTTTATGATTCTCTGAATGCCGCCTCTTACCAGCCAACCAATCGAACCGCGTCCCGCCCCATCTCTCGGGTGCCACCAAGTCTGAGCTCTGCTGCTCGAACACTAACACCACAAGCTTAAAATCCCACATTCGCTCTGCTGACTTAAAGGCACATGTCCATTAACCATCCATGGATCAAAAATGATAACAGCAAAAATTAAAGAAAGGGAAATAAGGGAAACAACCTTATCCTTACACGGATAATGAAATATAGATGTCCCTTTCGGGAAGGGAAATCTGTCGTCCTTACCCTGGTCTGGCACCAATTGGTGCTCAAGCACAGGGTGCAATTGGGAGATGCTTCCTCGTGAAGGTCTTTGTTTAATTTGTGTCTTGCCTCCTCATAAGACCCCGCCGCAGAACCACGCTCCCCGTTTCAGCCTGTCCCGTCCCTCCTGACGTACACGACCATCGCATTCTCTCCCCTCACTCCGTTCCCCACTCCCTCGTCCTCGCTCGCCTCCATCTGTGAGGAGATCCGTAGAATCTCGCCAGTGCAAGAGGAGGCCATTCAGCCCATCGAGTCTGCACCAAGCCCCCCTTGAAAGAAGACCCTGCCTAAGCCCACTCCCCCCCCCCCCCCCACTCTATCCATGTAACCCAAACCTGCACATCTCTGAACACCAATGGACAATTCTATCATGGCCAATCCACCTAACCTGCACATCTTTGGACTGTGGGAGGAAACCGGAGCACCCGGAGGAAACCCACGCAGACACGGGGAGAATGTGCAGACTCCGCACAGACAGTGAGAGAGAGAGAGAGAGAGACTGAGAGAGGAGAGAGAGAGAGAGAGACAGAGAGACTGAGAGAGAGAGAGAGAGAGAGATAGAGAAAGAGACGGAGAGAGACAGAGAGACAGAGAGAGAGAGAGAGAGAGACAGAGAGAGAGAGAGAGAGAGAGACAGAGAGAGATAGAGAGACAGAGAGAGAAGCGCAGAGTGAGAGAGATAGAAAGAGGGAGACACAGAGAGAAACAGACAGAAAAAGGGAGAGGGCGAGAGACAGAGAGAGAGAAACACACTCAGAGAAACACAGAGACTGAGAGAACATACAACATACATACAGTGCGGAAGGAGGCCATTCAGCCTGTCGAGTCTGCACCGACCTACTTAAGCCCTCACTTCTACCCTATCTCCGTAACCCAATAACCCCATCTAACCTTTTTGGACACTAAGGGCAATTTATCACGGCCAATCCACCTAACCTGCACATCTTTGGGCTGTGGGAGGAAACCGGAGCACCCGGAGGAAACCCACGCACACATGGGGAGGACGTGCAGACTCCACACAGACAGTGACCCAGCCGGGAATTGAACCTGGGTCTTTGGCGAAGCACTGTGCCGCCTGATGTCCTTACCTTGTCACCGGGCTGGCACCCAGTGCCCTCTGAGCCCCTGGTGCCCTCTCAGCACTCGGGGGGAACGTACCCGCCCCTCTGCATCATACCCATTCTCCCACCGCCCTCTCCTGACTATACCGTCCCCCTATCAGTACCGCATTCTTTTTCACCCCCCCCCGCCTTCCTCCCCCCCCCCATAACCTGAATGGCGCCATGCACCGTGGTGCTATGAATAGTTTTCTCACCCTCTCGACAGACTCCACACCCTCCCACACTTCCAGCCAGGTAAGGTCGACAGGGATTGGTGGCGGACTGGGCCCTGACCCCAGGGGGCTTCGCATAAACCACTTGCACCTCCGCTGGTGCAGGGGAAGGGGCATTCTATGTGTACAACAGTCCCCGGCTGAGAGGGAGAACGAGTAGAGGCCTCACAGAGTAGGAGAAGCGGCTGGAAGAGGGAGGGAGGAGGAGGTAAAGGCACCCGGCAGGGAGGGGCGGGGCCATTTCAACCCAGATATCCAATGAGCAGTTCTCCTTTCTGAACATCAGACACGAAAGGACTGTGGCATCTCCTGTGAGGGTGAACTCTCCGAAAACCTGGCAATGAATATAAGAAACTGCTGTACGATATTATTAAAATCTAGGCTTAAATGTTTACAGACAGTATGTCTCCTAGATCTGTGATTAAAAGTGAGGTAATTAATGATTTTTGCACGGCAAGTGTTTTGTTAACAGATATTAAAAACCACTTTACTTGTCTGCAGCTGGAGAGCTAATGTGACAGTTGTAACAGTTTGAGCCTGACTAAAACACGTCAAGGCACAGTGTGGAACAAGAGGCAAAAGAATGCCGTGTGCTTTGAGTGCAGCTGGTGTAGCTAACGGGAGGGTCTCCGGGTCTGTCGGGACTTCAGGCTGAGCAGATTTTCAATTTGGACCAAAAACAAAAAAGGTTTCTCAGTCCAAGCACTCTGCTCCAGGATAAGCAAGTAAAACCTGCTTGTCGTTAACTTTATGTGCAAATGGCAACCAATTCCCGCATTGGATCACTGTCTGTGCGGAGTCTGCACGTTCTGTGTGTGTGTGTGTCTGTATGTGCCAGTGTTTGTGTGTCATTGTGAGTTCAAAAAAGGGAATAGGGATAACCCTGGGAGTTACAGGCCAGTTAGTCTTACTTCGGTGGTAGGCAAAGTAATGGAAAGGGTACTGAGGGATAGGATTTCTGAGCATCTGGAAAGGCACTACTTGATTAGGGATAGTCAGCACGGATTTGTGAGGGGTATGTTTTGCCTCACAAGTCTTATTGAATTCTTTGAGGAGGTGACCAAGCACATGGATGAAGGTAAAGCAGTGGATGTGGTGTACATTTGATAAGGTTCCGCATGGTAGGCTTATGCAGAAAGTAAGGAGGCATGGGATAGTGGGAAATTTGGCCAGTTGGATAACGAACTGGCTAACCGATAGAATTCAGAGAATGGTGGTGGATGGCAAATATTCAGCCCGGAGCCCAGTTACCAGTGGCATACTGCAGGGATCAGTTCTGGATCCTCTGCTGTTTGTGATTTTCATTAATGACTTGGATGAGGGAGTTGAAGGGCGAGTCAATAAATTTGCAGACAATACGAAGATTGGTGGAGTTGTGGATAGTGAGGAGGGCTGTTGTCGGCTGCAAAGAGACATAGATAGGATACAGAGCTGGGATGAGGTGGCAGATGGAGTTTAACCCTGAAAAGTGTGAGGTTGTCCATTTTGGAAGGACAAATATGAATGCGGAATACAGGGTTAACGGTAGGGTTCTTGGCAATGTGGAGGAACAGAGCAATCTCTGTTTAGCTCACTCAGCTAAATAGCTGGCTTTTAAAGCAGACCAAGCAGGCCAGCAGCACGGTTCGATTCCCGTACCAGCCTCCCCGGACAGGCGCCGTGAATGTGGCAACGAGGGGCTTTTCACAGTAACTTCATTGAAGCCTACTCGTGACAATAAAGCGATTTTCCTTTTTCATTTTTATCTTGGGGTCTATGTTCATAGATCTTTGAAAGTTGCCACTCAAGTGGATAGAGCTGTGAAGAAGGCCTATGGTGTGCTAGCGTTCGTTAGCAGAAGGATTGAATTTAAGAGCCGTGAGGTGATGATGCAGCTGTACAAAACCTTGGTAAGGCCACATTTGGAGTACTGTGTGCAGTTCTGGTCGCCTCGAAGGATGTGGAAGCTTTGGAAAAATTGCAATGGAGATTTACCAGAATGTTGCCTGGAATGGAGAGTAGGTCTTTCGAGGAAAGGTTGAGGGTGCTTGGCCGTTTCTCATTAGAACAGAGAAGGATGAGGGGCGACTTGAGAGGGTTTATAAGATGATCAGGGGAAAAGATAGAGTAGACAGTCAGAGACTTTTTCCCCGGGTGGAACAAACCATTACAAGGGGACATAAATTTAAGGTGAATGGTGGAATATATAGGGGGGATGTCAGAGGTAGGTTCTTTACCCAGAGAGTAGTGGGGGCATGGAATGCACTGCCTGTGGAAGTAGTTGAGTCGGAAACATTAGGGACCTTCAAGCGGCTATTGGATAGGTACATGGATTAAGGTAGAATGATGGGGTGTAGATTAATTTGTTCTTAATCGAGGACAAACGTTTGGCACAACATCATGGGCTTAAGGGCCTGTTCTGTGCTGTATTTTTCTATAATATTTATAGATTGGCTTAATTGGAATGTAGAGGCAGGTTTCAATGAAGAAAGTTAAGATGTTGTACCTGTTAACTATAACGCAATTTCTTTGTTCCCAATGTGCTTAATTCGGTGTTCAAATTAAAGTTTGTTTTAATAGCCATCTACTGGTCAGTGTTATCACTCCTATGGTGCAGGTCGTCATAGTTTTACCAAACGCAAATGCTAAAACAAGATCTGAACCAAAATTCTCCATTCCCCATGTAGTGTCGGTCCTCCCACCGTGCTGTTAGGGAGGGAGTTCCAGGATTCTGACCCAGCGACAGTAAAGGAACGACCGATATATTTCCAAGTCGGGGTGGTGTGTGTGTGTTGGTGGGGGGAGGGTTGCTCAGAGGGGGAACTCGCAGACGGTCTGCTGCCCTCGTCCTTCTAGGGGGCGGAGGTGGTGGGTTTGGGTGGTACTTATCGAAGGAGGCTTAGGCGTGTGGCTGCCGTGCATCCTGTAGACGATACACACGGCTGTAGCTGTGCGTTGGTGGGTGGAGGGAGTGGGTGTTAAAGGTGGCAGTTAGCATGTGTTTATCCCCCCCCCCCCCATGAATTAGCTTGGGGCCCTCCGGATTACTGGTCCAATGACGTGCTATCCTTGTGTCAGAGCCCAATGGAATCTCACCGCATCTCCCTGGGATGAGGAGGGTGGAGGAGGGGGGGGGGGTGGATTTGTCCAACAATGAGAGTACTGGAGGGGTTGGAGAAGTTCATGACGTACAGGCAGGTGGGAAGATTCGCCTAGCTTGAGGATCCCCGGCGTGAGCCGGGATGCATAGTCCGACTCCGACATTCCCTGGGTCGTTTTTGCCTGCTGCCTTTCGGAAGGCAAAATGAAGGAACGCCACCACATCTGCCCGACCTTCGAGCCCCCTTTCCCGAACGCCGCGGACCCAATGAAAAAAGGTCGTCTCAAGCTGCCGATTAAACCCGCGACTCCTCCAAACATTAACTGAAGCCGATTGAGGATTAAACTCACACGCAGCCCCTGGTTAGGCTCAAATCTGACACTGCCTCTCACCAGATTACAAAAAAAAGGGGGGGGGGGAACGGTAAAGTGAAAGTTCACTAGATTGGGGTCCCTGAGATGAGGGGCCATTGCCCCATGATGAGAGGCTGAGTAAATCAGGCCTTGGAGGGAGTACAGCGTAGGTTTGCAAGGACGATCTCTGGACTGTAGGGGATGAGTTACGAGGAGAGATGCCACGCATTAGATCTGTTTTCGCTAGAGTATAGAAGGTTAAGGGGTGATCTCATCAAAGTATTCAAGATAGTACCAGGAAAAGATAGGGTAGATAAAGATAAACTATTTCCACTGCTTGGAGATTCTAAAAGTCAGGGGCATAGTCTAAATATTAGGACTATAATAATCTTTATCAGTGTCACAAGCAGGCTTACATTAACACTGCAATGAAGTTACTGTGAAAAGACCCTCGTCGCCACATTCGGGTACGCAGAGGGAGAATTCAGAGTGTCCAATTCGCCTAACAGCACATCTTTCGGGACTGGTGGGAGGAAACCGGAGCGCCCGGAGGAAACCCACGCAGACACGGGGAGAACGTGCAGACTCCGCACAGACCCAAGCCGGGAATCGGACCCTGGCGCTGTGAAGCAACCGTGCTAGTCCGTTCAGGAGAGATGTTCGGACGAATTTCTTCGCTCAAAGGGTGGGAGAGGTTTGGAGACCTCTACCACAAACAGCAGTTGATGCTCCGTCGGTTGTTAACTTTAAGTCGGAAATAGATTTGTGTGAAGCAAAGATACTAAAGGGCTATGGACCAAAGGCTATGGAGTTAGGCCATGAACTCGTTGAATGGCAGGACGGGCTCGAGGGGCTGAATGGCCTTCTCCTGATCCTTTTTTTTTCAAATATAAATTTAGAGTACCCAATTTTTTTTTTTTCCAATTAAGGGGCAATTTATCGTGGCCAATCCACCTCACCATCTTTGGGTTGTTCGAGAGAGATTTTTAATCAGTAAGGATAATGCGGGGAAGTGGAGTTGAGGATTATCACATCAGATGAGCCAGGATGTCCTTGAATTGGGGAGCAGGCTCCATGGGCCGAATGGCCAACTTCTGCTCCTGCATCTTCCGGTCACTTTGGCAGGCGGAGCACAGATTCAAGTCTCGGCAATAAATCATTTAATATTTATCACCATGATAATCTTCGATTGCCCTAAAAACCCACCTGGCTCACTCATGCCCCCTTGAGGGAGGGAACATGCCGTCCTTACCCCAGTCTGGAGGCTCCCTCCACCACACAGACAGCAAACAGGTCGAACCTTAACCACCTCTCGGAAATAGGCCCCAGCGAGGTGCTTTGTTCAAAGGGCCTCCCCACCTCTCCCTCGTCCCACACACCCTCCCCGGTGAGTGTCTCTATCTCTCCCACCCCCCTGTCTCTATCTCTCATAGAATTTACAGTGCAGAAGGAGGCCATTCGGCCCATTGAGTCTGCACCGGCCCTTGGAAAGAGCATCCAACCCAAGCCAACACCTCCACCCTATCCGGTAACTCCCACCTAATCTTTTTGGACACTAAGGGCAATTTATCATTGGCCAATCCACCTAACCCGCACATTTTGGACTGTGAGAGCACCCGGAGGAAACCCACGCACACACGGGGAGAACGTGCAGACTCCGCACAGACAGTGACCCGAGCCGGGAATCGAACCTGGGACCCTGGAGCTGTGAAGCAACCGTGCTAACCCCACGTGTCTCTCTCCCTTCCCCACACCCCCCGTGTCTCTCTCTCTCCCTTCCCCACACCCCCCGTGTCTCTCTCTCTCCCTCCCCCACCCCCTGCGTGTCTCTCTCTCCCTCCCCCACCCCCTGCGTGTCTCTCCCCCACCCCCACGTGTGTCTGCCCCCACCCCCTCATGTGTCTCCGTCCCCCACCCCCTTGTGTGTGTCTGTCTCCCTCCCTCCCCCCCTCCCCCCCCACGCTCCCACCCATCTCTCTTTCCTCCCCCACGTGCTCCTTCAGCACAGTTATGGCAGCTCAGCAGTTTCAGGATCCACTCACTAAATTCACTCCGTGAAGCACACCTCCTGGTTTCGATCAACTGACAGTTGACTTTGCTCCGCTCAAGATAGGAGGAATTGGATTTGTTGACAGGGCAGTAACCACCACATCAACACTTAGTCTTCAGGTACCATCCCTCTATCTGTGTTTCCAAACTGCCCAGATTCTCCGACAGTACGGCGCTCCCTCAGCACTGACCCTCCCACAGTGCGGCGCTCCCTCAGCACTGACCCTCCCACAGTGCGGCGCTCCCTCAGCACTGACCCTCCCACAGTGCGGCGCTCCCTCAGCACTGACCCTCCGACAGTGCGGCCTCCCTCAGCACTGACTCTCCCACAGTGCGGCGCTGCCTCAGCACTGACACTCCGACAGTGCGGCGCTCCCTCAGCACTGACCCTCCGACAGTGCGGCGCTGCCTCAGCACTGACCCTCCGACAGTGCGGCGCTCCCTCAGCACTGACCCTCCCACAGTGCGTCGCTCCCTCAGCACTGACCCTCCGACACTGCGCTGCTCCCTCAGCACTGACCCTCCGACAGTGCGGCGCTCCCTCAGCACTGACCCAGGAGGTGGGTTAAGGGATTTGAATTTGAGGAGTGGTGTGGTTGGTGGGTCAGGTTGTGGGTTTGAGTTCTAATTTCGAGAGAGTCTGTTGGAGGTGGGTGGGTGCAGGGCAGATCCGCTAAAAGAATTCCAGGACTGGAAGGCTCGAGAGGAGCTGAATGGGCCTCGTCCTCGAAAACAGAGATGGGGGGGGGGGGGGCAGTGGTGAATAACAGAGACAACCAGACAGATGACATGGGCAGCTTACTTAAACATTCAATTCAACCCCTCCCCCTCCCATCCAGCTCCCTTGTCTTGCCCAGCCTTTGAGGTCAAGTGGCCTCAATCCATCGACCCGTTCCTTAGCAACAGACAGGCCCCAGTGAAAAGCGCTAGGCCCTGGAGGCCAACAGGGCCCTGGGTTTTGTAACGAAGGACCGTTGCCCCGGGAAAGTCTGAGTAACCTCGCCAGGCATTCACTCCACTCTGAATAGGGAGTCCTTTGTTGTCTGTGTCAATGGATGCGTCACTTGCCAGCTGTAGCCAGTGAACTCAAGTTTGCGTTGTCCTGAATTACAATCATTGAACCAGTTGCCCCGGCTGGGGAAGTGTGAGGCGTTGCGAATGTGGGCCTCACCGCACTTGCTAGGCCCGAGCCATTCTCCCCACCTCCCTCGTATTTTACATCGGTCTTTACCAAGGCAGAAAATCATTGTGATTGTAAGATCTATGTACAGCAACCAAAATAATCTTTAAGGTAAACCAGTTGCGTGAATTAGGACCATAATCGAATTGAGGGTATCCATTATGTGATAAAACTCGATAAACTTCCCAGAAGATACTATCATAATCTCGCAGCAAAGTCCAGCGGTATATAACACTACCCCAAGGACAGGATTGACAATCAAACCACTCCTTCCCCTCCCATCTCTGTAAATTCCTCCAGCCCCTACAACCCTCCCTATTTCTGTAACCTTCCCCATCCTCCACAACCCTCCCTATCTCTGTAACCTCCTCCAGCCCCGTCAACCCTCCCTATCTCTGTAACCTCCTCCAGCCCCGACAACCCTTCCTAGCTCTGCAACCTTCTCCAGCCCCTACAACCCTCCCTATCTCTGTAAACTCTTCCAAACCCCAACAACCCTCACTACCTCTGTAACTTCCTCCAGCCTCTACAACTCTCCCCATCTCTATAAACTCCTCCAGCCCCAACAACCCTCCCCATCCCTGTAACCTCCAGCCCACCCTATCTCTGTAACCTCGTCCTGCCCCTACAACTCTCCCCATCCCTGTAGCCTCCTCCAGCCTCTACACCCCTCCCAATCTCTGTAACCTCCTCCAGCCCCTACAACCCTCCCTATCCCTGTAATCTCCTCCAGCCTCTACAACCCTCCCTATCCCTGTAATCTCCTCCAGCCTCTACAACCCTCCCTATCCCTGTAACCTCCTCCAAACCCCTACAACCCTCCCTGTAACCTCCTACAACCCTCCGTATCTCTGTAACCTCCTCCAGTCCCTACAACCCTCCCTATCTCTGTAACCTCCTCCAGCCCCTACAACCCTTCCTCTGGTGACCTCCTACAACCCTCCGTATCTCTGTAACCTCCTCCAGTCCCTACAACCCTCCCTATCTCTGTAACCTCCTCCAGCCCCTACAACCCTCCCTTTCTCTGTAACCTCCTCCTGCCCCTACAACTCTCCCCATCCCTGTAGCCTCCTCCAGCCTCTACACCCCTCCCAATCTCTGTAACATCCTCCAGCCCCTACAACCCTCCCTATCCCTGTAACCTCCTCCAGCCCCTCCAACCCCTATAACCCTTCCTATCTCTGTAAACTCCTCCAAACCCCAACAACCCTCACTACCTCTGTAACTTCCTCCAGCCCCTACAACTCTCCCCATCTCTATAAACTCCTCCAGCCCTAACAACCCTCCCCATCTCTGTAACCTCCTCCAACCCCTACAACCCTCCCCATCTCTGTAACCTCCTCCAGCCTCTACAACCCTCCCCATCTCTGTAACCTCCTCCAACCCCTACAACCCTCCCTCTCTGTAAATTCCTACAACCCTCCGTATCTCTGTAACCTCCTCTAGTACCTACAACCCTCCCTATCTCTGTAACCTCCTCCAGTCCCTACAACCCTCCCTATCTCTGTAACCTCCTACAACCCTCCCTTTCTCTGTAACCTCCTCATGCCCCTACAACTCTCCCATCCCTGTAGCCTCCTCCAGCCTCTACACCCCTCCCTATCTCTGTAACCTCCTCCAGCCCCTCCAACCCCTATAACCTTTCCTATCTCTAAACTCCTCCAAACCCCAACAACCCTCACTACCTCTGTAACCTCCTCCAGCCCCTACAACCCTTCCTCTCTGCAACCTCCTACAATCCTCCGTATCTCTGTAACCTCCTCCAGCCCCTACAACCCTCCCCATCTCTATAAACTGCTCCAGCCCCAACAACCCTCCCCATCTCTGTAACCTCCTCCAGGTCTGACAGCCCTCCCTATCTCTGTAACCTCGTCCAGCACCCCCCCCCCCCCCACCTCTGTAAATTCCTCCAGACCCCCAAAACCCTATCTCTGTAACCGCCTCGTGCCCCTACAACTCTCCCCAGGCCTGTGGCCTCCTCCAGCCTCTACACCCCTCCCAATCTCTGTAACCTCCTCCAGTCCCTACAACCCTCCCTATCTGTAACCTCCTCCAGCCCCTACAACCCTCCCTATCTCTGTAACCTCCTCCAGCCCCTACAACCCTCCCTATTTCTGCAACCTCCTCCAGCCCCTACAATGCTCCCTATCTCTGTAACCTCCTCCAGCCCCTACAACCCTCCCTATCCCTGTAACCTCCTCCAGCCTCTACAACCCTCCCTATCTCTGTAACCTCCTCCAACCCCTACAACCCTCCCTCTCTGTAACCTCCTACAACCCTCCCTATCCCTGTAACCTCCTCCAGCCTCGAGGACAGTTTTACTGGAGTCAGGCAATTGGGAGCAGCCTTCGACCGTGCGAGGGGCAAAAGAGACGGGACATCTCTCGCTCTCTCTCTCTCTCAGAGAACGGAAATCAGCAGCAGTATCGAGGGTCCAAAGTTCTTTGTTTATTTAATTTTCTCCAACACAGTCCCATGTCCCCCCTGTCGTTCGCGTTTGCACCTGAGCCGTTGGCCATCCCATTGAGGAGTTTGGAGATGAGGAAAGGGATAGTGCGGGGGCGGAGGAGGTAGAGCATAAGGTAGCTTTGAATGTGGAGGGGGAAGGTGGCTAGGATTAGGAAGGTGCTGTTGAAGAGAGGACGGCAGTCAGGGGAGTTGGGTCTTCTGAATTTACCATATTATTACTGGGTGGTGATCGCAGAGGTGATGAGCTGGGTTGGGGAGGGGAAGCAATTGCTCCAGCACTTTAGGCTGGGGGCAGGGTTATGGAAATGGTGATTTGGGGAATCACAGATGAAATGAAATGAAATGAAATGAAATGCGCTTATGTCACGAGTAGGCTTCAAATGAAGTAACTGTGAAAAGCCCCTCGTCGCCACATTCCGGCGCCTGTCCGGGGAGGCTGGTACGGGAATTGAACCGTGCCACTGGCCTCCATTGGTCTGCTTTCAAAGCCAGCTGTTTAGCCCTGTGCTAAACCAGCCCCTCTTTGAGCCAGAGAAGTGGGGTTTGTTATGGGCCAGGGTTTAGAGAACCCCAAAATGTATCATGGAGTTCACCTGACCCACAACTTTTACTAGATTGTGGTATGGGGAGCACACGGCCCATTGTACAGGTGTGGTACAGCAGACAATTTTCCCTCTTTAAAAACATAGTGAACATCTTAGCAACCATCAATTCAAATACAGCCCCCAAAGAATACAACACTAAGTAATCCTTAAACTTTCCTTTTAACATCCATAAGACATTTTTAAAAAAAACCTTTTAACAGAGCAGCATCAGGTTTAAATTCACTACTGAGAACAGTTATCACTCTGAATTCACCAAATGATCAAGAGATAGTCTTTACATGGCAGAGAGACCAACATTACGCCTTCTCTGGCTGGCTGCAGCTCCAACACTGAAACAAAACCAAAAAAAACAGACACACCCAAGCTTTTCTCAAAGCGAAACTAAAAGCTGACAGACAGCCCAGCTCCACCCACACTCTGACATGACTGCAGTAACTTGCACAGACAAACGTTTCTTAAAGTGACGCTCTCATGACACCTCCCCCCCCCCCCCAAGAAAAAAAAATCCATCAACTTCAAGATGGCTTCATTTTTCACCTTTTCACTATCCTTTAAGAAATGCACACAGTAAATATACTTTTTTGTTTAAAAAAAAACACGCAAACAGGTATAATAATATCATCCATTTTTTGTGTCTTCCTCCACCTGGAATCTCTCTCGATTGACAGTCTCTTTGAACAAGAAGGTCTATGCACGATCCATCCATTTCTCTGCCTCGGCATTCAAGTCAGATACTTTAGTTCAATCTGATCACAGAGTCCCTTGTAATCCACCAACACAGGAGCATTGGTTATCACAGCTTTCAGGCAGTAAGATGCCTGTTGAATCTCCGCTGTGCACCGAAATGTTTGACGTTTCTTCAGCAAGCCCATCACTGCAAAAGCTTTGCACAAAAGTTTGATCAAATCCACTCGTGCCAAGAAATCGCTTCCCTTCATGTCGACGGTATCGGAAACTCCCCAATAACTTTTGTTTTCACATCTCGTGGGACCATTCGACCCTGTCCGATTGTATGGCCAAGGAAAGTGACTTGGGCTTTTCCAAATTCATTTTTGGCAAGGTTTATCACCAGACCCGCCTCCTGAAGTCGATCAAATAACTCAATCAGGTGTTTTTCCCACATTTGCCAGATCATCGATGAAAACCGCACAATTGGGTAATCCTGAAACGACTGTGTTAGTTAACCATTGAAATGTGGCTGGGGCGTTTTTCATGCCAAATGGCAGAACTTTGAATTGGTATATACCATCTGGAGTCACAAAAGCTGAAATCTCCTTCGCCCTTTCGGATAAAGGTACTTGCCAGTAACCTTTAAGTAAATCCAGTTTGGAAATAAAAGTTGATTGTCCCACTTTCTCAAAGCAGTCCTCCAAACGTGGGGTAGGGCAAGAGTCCGTTCTTGTAACTGTGCATTAACCTTTCTATAGTCCACACACAACCGTTGGGTACCATCCGGTTTTGGTACCATCACTATGGGTGAGCTCCATTGGCTCCAACCCACTTAAATTATGTCATTCTTAAGCATACTTTCAATCTCTTTGTTAACCTGTGCCAATTTTTTATATATATATTTTTTAAAATTTAGATTATCCAATTCATTTTTTCCAATTAAGGGGCAATTAAGTGTGGCCAATTAACTTACCCTACAATCCTTTGGCTTGTGGGGGCGAAACCCACGCAAACACAGGGAGAATGTGCAAACTCTACACGGACAGTAACCCAGAGCCAGGATCGAAACTGGGACCTCAGCGCCGTGAGGCAGCAGCACTAACCACTGCTCCACCGTGCTGCCCAATTTTGGTAAAACAATTTTCAAGGGTTAAGTCTGTATGGATGTTATTTAATTGGAACAGCATTTCCCACATCTACATCCTGTATAGCCATTTTAGTACTTCTCTATTTATTTCTACAAACTTGCCCACGTGATATCAATAACTCTTTCAGGTCAGTCCGTTTTTCCTCTGGAAGGTAACTCAACAATTTATCCCAATTTTTAAGAATATCCTCATATTCCAATTTAATTTGAGGTACGTCAAATTCACAGTCATCTGGATTTGGTTCGTCAGTTTGAGTTAGAATCATTAAAACTTCCTTCTTTTTCTCTCCTTCCCTTTCAAAGTATCTTTTAAGCATATTCACAAGACACACTCGGTGAGTCTTCCTTCTATCTGCCATTTTAACCACATAATTCACCTCACTTAATTTCCTTTCAATCTGATACGGTCCACAAAACCTAGCTTTTAAAGGCTCCCCTACCACTGGTAACAACACTAAAACTTTATCTCCACTGACAAAACTACGAACTTTGGATGTCTTGTCCGATATCCGTTTCATCACATGTTGTGCAACTTTCAAATGTTGTCTAGCTGATTCACCTGCTCTATTTAATCGTTCCCTAAAATTTGACACGTAATCCAATAGTGTAATTCCCGATTTCTCACTGACCAATTTTTCCTTAAGCAATTTAAGTGCTCCTCTTACCTCATGACCAAAAATTAGTTCAAAAGGAATACATTTGGTTGACTAATTAAGTAAATCCCTAATTGCAAACAGTACGAATGGAATTCCTTTATCCCAATCCTCTGGATAATCGTGACAATACGGCGTCAACATTGTCTTTAATGCCTGATGCCACCTTTCTATCGATCCCTGCGATTCTGGATCGTACGCTGTTGATTTAAATTGTTTTATTCCTAAACTATCCATAACTTCTTTGAATAACCGCGAGTTAAAATTCGATCCTTGATCCAATTGTATTTCTGTGGGTAATCCATATCTAGTCAAGAATTTAAATAACTCCGCCACAATCTTTTTAGCTGCAATATTACGCACTGGAATGGCCTCTGGAAACCGAGTAAACACATCCATTATCATCAAAAGATATTGATTCCCACTTTTCGTTTTAGGAAGCGGTCCTACGCAATCAATTAGGACCCTTGTAAAAGGTTCCTCAAATGCTGGAATGGGTATTAAGGGCGCTGGTTTTATCACTGCTTGAGGTTTCCTTATCACTTGACATGTGTGACATGATTGACAAAGTTTAACTCCATCTTTATGTAGTCCAGGCCAATAAAAATGTTTCTGGATTTTAGCTCGAGTTTCCCTGATTCCCAAATGACCTCCCACTGGTACCTCATGTGCGACTCGCAACACCTCCTTTCTGTACCCTACCGGCAATACTACTTGATGAACCTCTGCCGACTTTTCATCCCCCTGTATATGTAAAGGTCTCCATTTTCTCAAGCCATCATTTTTACAGTAATAACACTCTGGTATACACTCAGGTTCCTCCTGTGTATGCTTTCTGATACATCCGTTTTATTTCTACATCTTTCTGTTGTAACTCCGCCAATTTTCCTGAACTAAAAATATACGCCTCATCCTCCACCTGTTCTTTTTCAACTACCTGATCAAAAATTGTTTCTGGTAATTGAACTTCAACTTTATCTTCACTCTCTGATTTCTCCTCTTGTCTTAACCTGTGACTTTGCGACCTTGTTACGACACAATCTGGAAAAATCCCAGGATATTCGTCCTTCAACACTTCAATTGATTTTCCACTGGCTTATCAACCACAGTAGGCATCACTCCCACCTGCGATCCAGCTATATCATTACCCAAGATAAACTGTATTCCTGGACAAGATAGTTTCTCTATTACTCCTACTACCACTTCACCACTCTTCACTGGACTTTCCAACCTAACCTTGTATAATGGAACACTACTCCTCTCACCCTGAATTCCACATACTACTACCTTTTCTGGCAATATTCTTCCCAAACTACATAACTCCTCATCTCTTACCATTAAAGATTGACTAGCTCCCGTATCTCTTAAAATTGTGACTTCTTTACCTGCTTCTCCTGATACACAAGTAAACTTTATACACAAGAAAATACTTTAAATTCTTTAAAGAGATCTGGCACCTTCTTAACAATCACTTCTTGCTGGTGGAGCAGATGGAGGAGGAGTTCAAGAGGTGGGATGTGTTGCTACTTTCCCTGGCGGGCAGGGTCCAGTTGGTTAAGATGACGGTGCTCCCGAGGTTCTTGTTTCTCTTCCAGTGTTTACCCATTATGATTCCGAAGGCTTTCTTTAGGAGGGTTAACAGGAGCATTACGGGGTTTGTGTGGGCGCAGAAGACCCCAAGGGTGAGGGGGGTATTCTTGGAGCGAGGCAGGGAGGTGGGTGGACTGGCGCTGCCCAGCCTGTGTGGGTATTACTGGGCTGCGAATGTGGCAATGATACGTAGGTGGGTGATGGAGGGGGAGGGGGCGGCGTGGAAGGGGGATGGAGGCGGCGTCTTGTGTGGGCACGAGTTTGGAGGCGCTGGTGACGGCCCCGCTGCCTCTCCCCCCGGCAAGGTACTCTTAGAGTCCGGTAGTGGTAGCTACCCTCAAAATCTGGGGGCAGTGGAGAAGGCATAGGGGAGAGGTGAAGGCCTCGGTTTGGTCCCCGATACGGGGGAACCACCGGTTTTGTACCAGCGAGGATAGATGGAGGGTTTTTGAGTTGGCACAGGCCAGGTATCAGGCGGATGGGGGACCTCTTCCTAGACGGGAAGTTTGCGACCTTAGAGGAGTTGGAAGGGAAGTGGGGTCCACCCCCAGGGAATTCTTTTAGGTACATGCAGGTTAGGGCGTTTGTTAAGCGGCAGGTAGAGGAGATTCCGTTATTGCCGCCAAGGGGGGTTCAGGACAGGGTGCTCTCGGGGACGTGGGTCGGCGAGGGTAGGATCTCTGCAATTTATCAGGTGATGCAGGAGGGGGAGGAGGCCTCAGTGGAGGAGCTGAAAGCAAAGTGGGAGGAGGA
>NC_052166.1:4929862-5098191 GCF_902713615.1 Scyliorhinus canicula
CCGTCTGGATTCCTCGCTCACAAATTTACATTCAGGCGCTGAGCCTGCCTGAACGTTGCATTGTCCATTTTTCCCATCATGCTTTGCGACCTTCCCATTTTTCCCGTTTATGCTCTGTGACCTTCCCTGTTCCTTATAGTAAGTGGCCATCCCAGATATTAATTTCATTGGATCAACATGTAATCTATAATCGTTACGAGTAGATTGTGTCCAGCCGGGATGGGCTGAGTAACTGTATTCTGTGGAGAAGTGCATGGTGAGCCCCCCCCCCCCCCCCCCCCCCCCCCCCCCATACCATTTGACATTTGGAACAAACTCAAATGTCAAGTGATTCTTTTGGACTTATCAAGGCTAACATACCTTTATTAGCCAAGGCATAGAATATACATAGAAACATAGAAGATAGGAGCAGGAGGCCTTTTGGCCCTTCGAGCCTGCTCCGCCATTCATCACGATCATGGCTGATCATCCAACTCAATAGCCTAATCCCGCTTTCTCCCCATAGCCTTTGATCCCATTCTCCCAAAGTGCTATACCCAGCCGCCTCTTGAATATATTCAATGTTTTAGCACCAACTACTTCCTGTGGTAATGAATTCCACAGGCTCGCCACTCTTTGGCTGAAGAAATGTCTCCTCTGTCCAAAATGGTTTACCCTGAATCCTCAGACTGTGATCCCTGGTTCTGGCCACACCCATCATTGGGAACATCTTCCCTGTATCTACCCTGTGTAGTCCTGTTAGAATTTTATACGTCTCTATGAGATCCCTCCTCATTCTTCTGAACTCCAGCGAGAACAATACCAACCTAGTCAATCTCTCCTCATATCACAGTCCCGCCATCCCTGGAATCAGTCTGGTAAACCTTTGCTGCACTCCCTCGAGAGCAAGAACATCCTTCCTCAGAGAAGGAGACCAACACTGCACACAATACTCCAGCTGTGGCCTCACCAGGACCCTGTATAATTGCAACAACACCTCCCTGCTTCTGTACTCGAAACCTCTCTCAATAAAGGCCAACATACCATTCGCCTTCTTTACCGCCTGCTGCACCTGCATGAGACTGGTGCACAAGGACACCCAGGTCCTGCTCCACACCCAGGTCCCACTGCACACTCCCCTCTCCCAATTTACAACCATTCAGGTAGTAATCTGCCTGCCTGTTTTTGCTTCCAAAGTGAATAACCTCACACTTATCTAAATTATACTGCGTCTGCCATTGGTTTGCCCACTTGCCCAATGTAGCCATCTAAGATGGACACTGGGCTACAAAATGGAGAACTGCTAAGGCTGCAGGGAAAAACAGTCTTAGCAAGGACAAGCAGTTTGCAGAAGACTAATTTGCATTCTGCACGTACAGAAACCAGTTTTGGCCAGGTGCAGAGTCCCAGCCAAAGGTGTAAATGGCAACAGTTCTACATAGTAATGAGGTACTCCAGATCCAGACCCCACACAATAGAAACATTTAAGTATCAATGGATACTTTTGAGTAGACGCCCAGACAGAATGGCACCACAGTATCCAACACAAAGAACCATAGGGATCGCTCCACCCATCGAGGAACGACCCTCAGATTGGGGGGTTTAAAAGATATCGATTGGGAAAGGCCCAATCGATACATGGCAGGTAAAAGGACCGCCCCAAGGGGGCACGGACTTCTAGGACCTATAAAAGTAGACCCCGCACGTGGTTCGGTCTGCTTTGCTCCGGCTCAGGTCTGTTGCTTGCAGACTCCGGCCCAGACTTGTTACATCGCATCCTGACTCCAGTTTCATCACCGGCCGTTGAGCCATCAGCCATCGAACTGTAAGTGCCAATACAACGATCGCTACGTGATCCAGACCTTGCTAGATCCTGACAACTTTAAGTACCTGAGAGTTGCAGACCAAGAACGGGACGAAGGCCTTGTCCCCTGACCCTGCCTGTTCCTGTCTAGATAAGTATTTTAGTTGTTTAGTATTAGAAGTAAGTTAGTCTCTTTAGCGTATGCATGTGTATTTATTATATTTGTTATAATAAATATCAATCGTTTGGACTTACTAATCGGTGTACAGATTTATTACTTTGAACCTGACCTTGATATACTTGTGACGGTGTCTAAATACGGCACCTGGCGACTCCTGGGCATAATTACATACACAGAGCCATAGTAGTGTTAAGCACACGGCCTTTAAACGGAGGCGTGTTAATATACTCCAGTAAAACGAGCAACACCAACCTGTCCAGATTTTGCTGTAGGATCCCTGTATCCTCGTCACAATTCACCCTCCCACCCAATTTGGTATCATCTGCAAACTTTGAGATGTTACATTTTGTTCCCTCATCCAAATCATTAATATAGATTGTGAATAGCTGGGGTCCCAGCACCGATCCCTGTGGTACCCTGGCCACTGTTCCTCTGGCCTAAGCCGGGTGCCCGAAGTTAAGTACAGGTTGTCATAGTTGTTCAGTGTAGTTTAACTAGTAGTGTTTATGTTGCATGTGTAAGTTAATCTTGTGTGTAAATAAAGTACCCTTGATCTTGAACTAACTAACTGGTTCTTTGGCGCTTTGATCGATAGCCGGTTGAACCTTGTGGTGATATCATTTGATACCTGGCGACTCTAAAAGCAATATAGTATCGATATCTACATAAAGAAGGGCAACATTATTGACTGCCATACTTATAGCAGGTAAAGAAACCCAACAATGAACACTTGGTGTCAGTGTTCCCTCGTGAGAGGGGCAGTGTGGGTTTAGAAATCAGGGAGAAGGATTGTAATAAAAAAGATTAAATAAATTTAGAGGAACCAATCTTTTTTCCAATTCAGGGGCAATTTAGCACGGCCAATTCACCTACCCTGCACATCTTTGGGCTGTGGGTGCGAAACCCACGCAGACACGGGGAGAATGTTCAAACTCCACAACGGACAGTGACCCAGGGCCGGGATCGAACCTGGGACGAAGGGGTGCTTTTCTGACTGGAAGCCTGAATCCGCAGCCAGGGTCCCAGGTTCGATTCCCCGCTGGGTCACTGTCTGTGTGGAGTGTGCAAGTTCTCCCCATGTCTGCGGGGGTTTCCTCCGGGTGCTCCGGTTTCCTCCGACAGTCCAAAGACGTGCAGGTTAGGTGGATTGGCCATGCTAAATTGGCCTCAGTCTCCAAAAAGATTAGGAGGGGTCATTGGGTTACGGGGATAGGGTGGAAGTGAGGGCTTAAAGTAGGTCGGTGTTGACTCGATGGGCCGAGTGGCCTCCTTCTGCACTGTATGTTCTATGCCCAGTGCTGTCCCACAGTGTTGGGGCTGTTTGTGGTTCTTATAAATGATTTAGATATGTATGTAGGCGGGTTGATCAAATTGGTGGGGTGGTAAACAGTGAGGAGGATAGCCTTCGATTCCAGGAGGATATACACGGGCTGGTCAGATGGGCTGATCAGTGGCAAATGCAGTTCAATCGGATAAGTGTGAGGTGATGCACTCTGGCAGGACAAACAAGGCGCGGGAATACATGATAAACAGCAGGGCCCTGGGAAGCACCGAGATTCAGAGGGACCTTGGTGTGCACGTACCCCAGTCCGTTAAGGTAACAGAGCGGGGCAGCACGGTGGCCTAGTGGTTAGCACAACCGCCTCACGGCGCTGAGGTCCCAGGTTCGATCCCGGCTCTGGGTCACTGTCCGTGTGGAGTTTGCACATTCTCCCCGTGTCTGCGTGGGTTTCGCCCCCACAACCCAAAAATGTGCAAAGTAGGTGGATTGGCCAGGCTAAATTGCCCCTTAATTGGAAAAAATAATTGGGTAATCTAAAGTTATAAAAAAAAAAGGTAGCAGAGCAGGCAAATCCAGTGGTTAAGAAGGCCGATGGTACACTTGCTTTTATTAGCCGAGGCAGAGAGTTTAAGAGCAGGGAGGTTACGCAAGAACTCAATAAAACGTTGGTCGAGCCACAGCTCGAGTATTGTGCGCAGTTCTGGAATCCACATTATTGGAGGGATGTGGAGAGGGCGCAGAGGAGATTTACCAGGATGTTGCCTGGGCTGGAGAGTTTTAGTTATGAGGAGAGATTGGATAGACTGGGATTTCCTTGGAGCAGAGGAGACTGAGGAGGGGGTGTGTGTGGGGGGGGGGGGGGGGGGGGGGGGGCATGTTTTAGACGTATAAAATTATGATGTGCAACCTGGGCCAGACAAGGCCCAGGTGCTGGGAAATGGGATTGGAATAGCCAGGTGGTTGTTTCTGGCTGGCGCAGAATCGATGGGCCGAGGGGCCTTTTCTGTGCTGTCGGACTCTACGATGATGGGCGAGGTTCCCTGGCTTCACCGTGCTGGGATTCTCGATGGCGCAAGGGAGCAAGCCATAGGCCGGGATCCCGCTCCTTTCCCATTGGATCCACCCCACTCCGCCGGGAAAACCGCAACGAAGGTGCGTTGTCGCGAGACCATCGATCCCGACGGTGTGATCTGCCAGATCCCGCCCTATAACTCTGATTATTATTCTTAATTATTATGACTTCATTATTGCTGTTAATAAGATCATTATTCATTGTCGCCATTCATCTAATTATTATTAATCGTATTATTCTTTTTATTACATTGTTATCAGTTATTAGAACATGGAACATACAGTGCAGAAGGAGGCCATTTGGCCCATCGAGTCTGCACCGACCCACTTATCCCCTCACTTCCACCCTATCCCCAGAACCCAATAACCCCATCTAACCTTTTTGGTCACTAAGGAGCAATTTATCCCGACCAATCCACCTGACCTGCACATCTTTGGGCTGTGGGAGGAAACTTTCGAGCACCCGGAGGAAACCCACGCACACACGGGGAGAACGTGCAGACTCCGTACAGAGAGTGACCCAGCAGGGAATCGAACATGGGACCCTGGCGCTGTGAAGCCACAGTGCTAACCACTGCGCTGCCCAAACTCTTATTAATATTCTGATCATTATCACCGATTTGTCTCGAGTTGTGTTCAGAGCCTGGGAGTCGGAGGTCAGGAGGGGGCGTTGCAAGTGGCGGATGTCTGAGAATCCAATTCCATTCATGGTGGGGTCATGGGCCAAAGGTCGCGGTCAGAGGTTGGCGTCGGTCTCCACCGCGTTGGGTTATGGTGGCGGGGGAGGACTCCCCTGAAGTTACAGACCGAGGGCTGGCACAGATCCATCTCTCGGAGCCATTACGGTACAGAAGAAGGCCGTTCTGGCCATCAAGGAAAATGCCGGCTCTCCAGTAGAGCAATGCAGTTGAACATCCCCAATCTCGCTCCCTCTTTCTCCCCCCTCTCTCTCTCTCTCTCCCCCCCTCCCTCTTTCTCTCTGCACACTCATTATCCTCATTTTTGAAATTATCCACACCAACAACCTCCCTTTCCCCCCACCCCCTCCCTTCCCCAGAAGCTGACATCTGTGTCCCTTCTAGACCTTGTACCATCAGCTGAGAGGAACAGCATTCTCTTGTCTACCGTCTCCAAACCTCTCCCAATCGTCTCCACCTGGAATACTGTGAACAGTTATGGTCCCTGTATCTAAGGAAAGATATCCCGGCTTTGGAGGCAGTCCAGAGAAGGTTCACTTGATCCCTGGAATGGGGGGATTTTGTTAGGAGGAGGGGTTGAGTAGGTCGGGGCCTGTACTCATTGGGAGTTTAGAAGAATGAGAGGCGACCTTATTGAGACAGAGAGGATTCCGGGTGGGATTGACAGGGTCGACGCTAAGACGATGTTTCCTCTTGTGGGAGAGTCTGGGACCAGAGGGACAGAATCTCAGAGTCAGGGGGGCGCCATTTGAGACAGAGATGATTGTGTTGTGATTCACTGACTGACCACCGGGAATCTCATTAGTATATAAGTGAATGTTAGAGTCGGGTGACTGCAGACTGACTGGAGAGCTGGAAGAGAGAGGTTGCTTGTGCATGTTAATACTGTTATTCATCTGTTGTTTTGTATACAGTTGACACACGGTTAATGTTAATGAATCGTTTGTAGCTTTAGCTCCAAGTGTTCTTGTAATATAAATCAGGCCATCTGACAAGGTCATTACATGGTACTAGGGATTGGATGGTATTAAACACAAAGAACAAAAAAACTATCTGCCTGCGACGAGATATTTGGACATAATATGCTTGCTGTTTTTGTATATGTACACACATTTATATATATATTTGTTAAACCAGTTTAAAACATTTTAAAGAAAAAAATAATACTGTTAGATTCACAGCCTAATGATATCATTTGTAAATATACTGACGATAATGTATTAATTTATTCATTCAAAGGAAAGGGATGTGGTGATGTCATGGTTGTGTTGTAATTCATCGACTGACCACAAAACGTTAAAGCATAATAATAATCGCTTATTGTCATAAGTAGGTTTCAGATGGGAGTATAAGTAGGTTTCAATGAAGTTACTGTGAAAAGCCCCAAGTCGCCACATTCCGGCACCTGTTCGGGGAGGCAGGGACCAGAATTGAACCCGCGCTGCTGCCTTGTTCTGCATTATAAGCCTGCTGTTTAGCCCACTGTGCTAAGCCAGCCCCATTAATAATACCCTTTTATTGTCTACTGTGAAAAGCCCCCAGTCACCACCTTCCTGTTCGGCTAAGCTGGTACGGGAATTGAACCCGGGTTGCTGGCCTTGATCTGTATCACAAAACAGCTGTCTAGCTCACTGAGCTAGACCAGCCCTGCATTCACTTATATACGAATGAGACTCCTAGTGGTCAGTCAGTGAATTACAACACAACCATGATATCATGACAGAGATGAGGAGGAATTTCTTCCCTCAGAGGGGAGTGAATCTGTGGAATTCTTTACCACAGAGAGCTGTAGGGGCCGGGTCGTTGAGTATGTTCAAGGCTCCAACTCATCTGTAAATCTGCCTCCCTACCCTTTCATGAACGCTCACATGCTTCAAAAAGTAGGGTGACATTTCCCCCTTGCCCCTCTGCCCCCACAAACTTCTCCCTCCGCTCCTATCTCTCTCTCTCTCTCTCTCTCTACCCTCCCTACTCCTCAACCAGATTGCTCCCTTTACCTTCGATATCGTCATCCTTCCTCATCTAACCACGGCCATGGGGGGGGGGGGGCCTTGACGGAATGGGAAGGAGGGATAGAATCCTGACACTCAAAGTTGGCGAGTCTGCTCTGGGCCAGGCGAGCGGCCCCAGCTCCCAAAGAAGTGGACAATGTAGCAGAAAATAATTTATTAATGTCGAGTTACAAAGTTGGAGAATGAAAAATAAAGCTCTGCGGCATTTCAAAATGGCGGCAGGTGGGTGCAGAGTCCCGACTGAGTGGCTCCCGGAGCGCGGGGCGCTTCCCCCTCCTGCCCCGTCTCCACCTGTTCACTGTATCCCCAAGCTGGACCAGCTCAAACTCAGTGAGGTCCCTGTCAGGGTCATGGCCTCTTGTTGGCATGTTCGTTGCCTCTTTTACGCTGCAAGCGGCCCTGCCTCATGAACTTGTTGAAGAGGAAAGCCTTGGAGAACATGTCCTGGTTGATTTCCGTGTAGACCTCCTGAATGTCTTCAGCCCGGCCCCAGGCCTTCCCCTTGCTGTGCCCCCCGGTGCATAATGAGCCCGAGGCCTCGCCCTCCTCCACGCTGGAGCGAGCCGCCACAACTTTGAAGCCCTCATCCGGCCTGCCGGCGCTCAGCAGCTCGGGGCCGAGGAGGACGTCGCCGCTCACTGGCTCCTCCACTCCCACCTCCCCGAGCCGGGCCATCTGGGCCTCAGTATCTGTGTCCTCCTCGAAGTCGGATGGGCCCTCCTCCGGCATGTAGAAACTCCCGTGGCTGAAATCCTCACTCAGGCAAGGGGAGGAAGCGCACAGCGCGTGGCAGGAGCCACCATCTTGGGATTCAGCCAGTAGGTCACTGGAGCCGTCACCTTGGGTATCGGGCAACAGGTCAATACCGCTGCCATCGTGAGTGTCTGCCAGCAGGCCACTACAGCTACCATCTTGAGTGTATGCCAACTGGCCACTAAAACCGCCATCTTGTATTCCTGCTGTCATGCCATCAGAGCCCCCATCTTGGATGTCCACCATTACATCATTCGAGCTGCCATCTTGGGTGTCCACCATGACATCACCCAAGCCGCCATCTTTGGTATCCGTCCTTGCATCAATCATGCCACCATCTTGGGTGTCTGCAATTACACCACAGGAGCCACCATCTTGATTGTCTGCCATTACTTCACTCAATCCGCCATCTTTTGTGTCTGACATTACATCAATCATGTCGCCATCTTTGGCGTCTGAAGTTATTCCACTGGGGCCACCTTCTTGATTGTCCGCCATTACATCACTCAATTCGCCATCCTGGTTGTCTGCCATTATATCACTCAAGGCACCGCCATCTTGTGTGTACGCCACTATGTCATTCAAGCTGCCATCTTGGATTTCGGCCATAATGTCACTCAAGCTGCCATCTTGTGTGTCGGAAATTATGTCACTCAATCCGCCATCTTGTGTGTCGGAAATGATGTCACTAAATCCGCCTTTGTGTGTGTCGGCCATTTTGTCACTCAATCTGCCATCTTGTGTGTCGGCCATTTTGTCACTCAAGCTGCCATCTTGTGTGTCGGCCATTATGTCACTCAAGCTGCCATCTTGTGTGTCGGCCATTATGTCACTCAAGCTGCCATCTTGTGTGTCGGCCATTATGTCACTCAAGCTGCCATCTTGTGTGTCGGCCATTATGTCACTCAAGCTGCCATCTTGTGAATCCGCCATTATGTCACTCAAGCTGCCATCTTGTGAGTCGGCCATTATGTCACTCAAGCTGCCATCTTGTGAGTCGGCCATTATGTCACTGAAGCTGCCATCTTGTGAATCCGCCATTATGTCACTCAAGCTGCCATCCTGTGAGTCCGCCATTACATCACTTGAGCCCGAGGCGGGGGAGGGGGTACGGATTGCTGCCTTCAGGCAGGATGTCCGGCGCTTGGAGGTCGGCGGCCCTGCCCGCAGCTCCTCGGTACGAGTGGGCCAGGCTGGGCCCCGGGCCTCCAGGCCCAGGGTGAAGGTCACTCGGCTGGAGGCGGCCCTGGTGACCTTGCGGTGCTCGCCAGTCCCCACGGCGGTCGGTGGCCCGCTTTCCCCCGGCGTCTCGGAGGGCTGATCCAGGGGTGACCCCGAGCCACCTGCAAACCTCTCGCCCTGCGTCCCAGGGAGGGGGCCGGGGCTCAGCATGGTGGGCATTCCTGAGGACAGCATGGCCAACGCGAGGACGCTGAGCCTTCGTCCTCCTTCCTCGTGCTCTGACTCAGCCGGAGTTGGGCTGGCCGTTCCGGCCTGTGGCGTCCTCTGCAAACCGATCTCCTGTGGTGGTGTCACAGCTGCTGGTGACAGTGAGAAAAAAAGAACCATCAACATTTTCCATTAGTAGATGCTGGATATATACCAGCCCCACTGCGTTACTGTTTACATAGGATAAATAGCACATTCAGATTAACTACTCTCTGCTGCTGTTCATTCCTCACTCAGTCCTCCGCCCGTCCTTCCTCATTTCAATCTACCACAGTATCCATTCTATTGATTTCCCCTCGTGTTTATCGAGCTCTTCCTCTTCCCCCACCTTAAACATATCGACACAAATCTCCCCACTCCCCGTGGGAGCGAGTCCCACATTCTCCCCACTCCCCGTGGGAGCGAGTCCCACATTCTCCCCACTCCCCGTGGGAGCGAGTCCCACATTCTCCCCACTCCCCGTGGGAGCGAGCCCCACATTCTCCCCACTCCCCGTGGGAGCGAGCCCCACATTCTCCCCACTCCCCGTGGGAGCGAGCTCCACATTCTCCCCACTCCCCGTGGGAGCGAGTCCCACATTCTCCCCACTTCCCGTGGGAGCGAGCCCCACATTCTCCCCACTCCCCGTGGGAGCGAGCCCCACATTCTCCCCACTCCCCCCCACATTCTCCCCACTCCCCGTGGGAGCTAGTCCCACATTCTCCCCACTCCCCGTGGTAGCGACTCCCACATTCTCCCCGCTCCCCGTGGGAGCGAGTCCCACATTCTCCCCACTCCCCGTGGGAGCGAGTCCCACATTCTCCCCACTCCCCATGGGAGTGACTCCCACATTCTCCCCACTCCCCATGGGAGCGAGTTCCACATTACATGTGCACACACTTACATACACACACTCTCACACGTTCACTTACACACACACACTCCTGCACCCACGCACACACACTCACAAACACACCCAAACGCTCACACACACTCCCATATGCACGTGCACGCACACTCACAAACACACACACACATATCCACAGACACATTCATGCATGCACACTTGTACACACATACACACACTCACTCAAACACACACTGACACACTCAAACACTTGCTCACTCGCGCACACTCTCCAAATCGCAAACACAAACACTCCTACACCCGTGCACATACACAAACACAGTCTCACATGCACAAACTCACACACACAAGAACTCACTCACAAACTCACTTACACACTCACCAGCACTCGCACACACACTCTCGTTCGTAAAAAAAAGGACACGGACACACTCACTCACATACAGAAACACACAAACACTCCTGCATGCAGACACATGCATGCACACTCACAAAGACTCACACACACTGATGCACCCTGATACACACAAACATGCACACACACACATACACACACGAACACTCAAACAGTCACACGCACACCCAAAACACAAACACTTGCGCACACACTCAGAAAAACACACTCACGCACACACATACCCATTTTCACATCACAAACACAGACACAGATACACACACGCACTCATGCATGCACGTATACGAACACATTCGTAACTACACACATATTCGCACACACTTGTGTTCACACATGCACACTCACACACGCAGTCACACAAACATTCTTTTTTTTTTAACAGTACAGCACAGAACAGGCCCTTCGGCCCTCGATGTTGTGCCGAGCAATGATCACCCTACTCAAACCCACGTATCCACCCTATACCCGTAACCCAACAACCCCCCTTAACCTTACTTTTTAGGACACTACGGCCAATTTAGAACGGCCAATCCACCTAACCCGCACATCTTTGGACTGTGGGAGGAAACCGGAGCACCCGGAGGAAACCCACGCAGACACGGGGAGGACGTGCAGACTCCACACAGACAGTGACCCAGCCGGGAACGAACCTGGGACCCTGGAGCTGTGAAGCATTTATGCTAACCACTATGCTACCGTGCTGCCCCATACACATACACTCACAAATGTACACATACTCACATACGCTTCACAGATACACACACACTCACATATGCACACTCAAAAACACACACTCACTCACAGACACACTCTCATGCTCACTCACCACCACACACACTCACTCATGCACAGGCACATACAAATGCGCACACACATACTCGCAAACACACACAAACACTCACCAATACTCACACGCACACACATGTTCTCTCACAGACACAAACGCATGCACACCTGCTTACACACACACTCTCACACATTCACAACACACACAAACTTACATACACACTCACAAGGGCACACACATTATATCATATACATGAAATGAAAATCGCTTATTGTCACGAGTAGTCTTCAATGAAGTTACTGTGAAAAGCCCCTAGTCGCCACATTCCGGCGCCTGTCCGGGGAGGCTGGTACGGGAATCGAACCGTGCTGCTGGCCTGCTTGGTCTGCTTTATAAGCCAGCGATTTAGCCTTGTGAGCTAAACCAGCCCCCTTCATTCACAACATTCACAAACATATGCACATATGCACACTCAGAGAAATACTCACACTCAAACACACTCACACACAACAATCTCACGCAGATTCAAAAACATTTTTAAATTTTGAGTACCCAATTGATTTTTTCCAATGAAGGGGCAATTTAGCGTGGTCAATCCACCCACCCTGCACATCTTTTTGGGTTGTGGGGGTGAGACCCACGCAGGCACGGGGAGAATGTGCAAACTCCCCACGGAACCCAGGTGCTCGGCGACATGAGGCTGCCGTGCTAACCACTGCGCCACCGTGCTGCCCTAATCTCACCCAGACTCACGCATTCTGTCACGCACACACACATCAAACACATGCACTGTCAAACACACCCAGAGACACATCTCACACACATAACAATATAATGTAGACTCACGCGTTGTCACACACATACACACACACACGTTGTCACACACATACACACACACACATTGTCACACACATACACACACACATTGTCACACATATTGTCACACACATACACACACACATTGTCACACACATTGTCACACACATACACACACACACGTTGTCACACACATACACATACACACACACACATTGTCACACATATTGTCACACACATACACACACACATTGTCACACACATACACACACACATTGTCACACACATACACACACACATTGTCACACACATTGTCACACGCATACACACTCACACATTGTCACACACAGACACACGCACATTGTCACACACACTCACACATTGTCACACACAGACACACGCACATTGTCACACACACTCACACATTGTCTCACACACACAGACACACACTCATTGTCACACACACACACACACACAGACACACACACATTGTCACACACACACACACAGACACACGCACATTGTCACACACACTCACACATTGTCACACACAGACACACACATTGTCACGCACATACACAGACACACACATTGTCACACACACACACACATTGTCACACACATACACTTTTTTTTATTTTTTTAAATTTAGATTACCCAATTATTTTTTCCAATTAAGGGGCAATTTAGCGTGGCCAATCAACCTACTCTGCACATTTTTTGGGTTGTGGGGGCGAAACCCACGCAGACACGGGGAGAATGTGCAAACTCCACACGGACAGTGACCCAGAGCCGGGATCGAACCTGGGACCTCAGCGCCGTGAGGCGGTTGTGCTAACCACTAGGCCACCGTGCTGCCCGTCACACACATACACTCACACATTGTCACACACATACACACTCACACATTGTCACACACACTCACACATTGTCACACACATACACACGCATTGTCACACACATACACACACACATTGTCACACACACTCACACATTGTCACACACACACAGACACACATTGTCACACACACTCACACATTGTCACACACATACACACGCATTGTCACACACATACACACACAGACACACACATTGTCACACACATAAACACACACACACATTGTCACACATATACACACTCACACATTGTCACACACGTATACACACTCACACATTGTCACACACATACACTCTCACACGCATACACACTCACATTGTCATACACACACAGACACACTGACAAACACACATACCACACTCAAACATTGTCACACATGCACACACTCTTACACATTCAAACACACAAAAACAAAACACAAAAACAAAAACAAACAGTCCAAAGATGTGCGGGTTAGGTGGAATGGCTATGCTAAAAATTGCCCTTAGTGTCCTAAAAAATAAGGTTAAATGGGGGGGGGTTGTTGGGTTACTGGTATAGGGTGGATACGTTGACTTGAGTAGGGTGATCATTGTTCGGCACAACATCGAGGGCCGAAGGGCCTGTTCTGTGTTCTTCTATAACACTCAGACATTCACACACACTTACGCTCTCACATACACACTCAGTGACACACACTCAAATATATTCACACACACATTGTTGCTCACACAGCAATACACACATTCAAACAGACACACACACACTCTCTCTTCCTTCATAGAATCATAGAATTTACAGTGCAGAAGGAGGCCATTCGGCCCATCAAGTCTGCACCGGCTCTTGGAAAGAGCACCCGACCCAAGCCCACACCTCCACCCCATCCCCGTAACCTAATAAGCCCACCTAACCTAAGGGCAATTTAGCACGGCCAATCCACCTGACCCGCACGTCTTTGGACTGTGGGGGGAAACCGGAGCGCCCGGAGGAAACCCACGCACAGACACGGGGAGAACGTGAAGACTCCGTACAGACAGTGACCCAAGCCGGGAATCGAACCTGGGACCCTGGAGCTGTGAAGCAACTGTGCTAACCGCTGTGCTACCGTGCCTCCTCCGTGTGCACATGCACACATGTTCCAACTCACAAACGTGCACTTAAATACACACACACACACCCACAGATACTATATCCACACACACACTTACAAACACATTTTCACACACGCATACATGTCTGCTTGTGACACTAATAAAGATTCTGAAATAATTATGCTCTCACACACTCACCAACACTCTTACACACATACTCACGTTCACACTCTCATTCATTCGCTCGCACACACTCAAACACACACAGAGTATACGTGACCCGCAAAATGGTTCGCACGGAATATTTATCCTGGGCCCCTCTTCCTCTCCCCCCCCCCCCCCCCCCCCCCCCCCCCCCCCCCCCCCCCCCCCCCCCCATGAAGGGTTGGATGTTTGGGGATGGGGTAGGTCTTGGGGTGGTCCGAGGTGGCGGACTTACCAAAGCTGGCCGCACAGGGCTGCCGGGGTCCTTCGTCCAGCAGGAGGCTCCTTAGTCGACTGCATCGCTCGCCGGGGCTGCCCTCCCTCAGTAGCCAGCTGGCGGAAGGTTCCGGCGCCTCGCTGGGCTCCGTCAGCTCCTGGATGCGCCGCAGCGCTCGCCGGCCCTTGTCGTAAAGCAGGCGGGCAGGCAGGGCGCCGTGGGGCGGGGAGCCCCTGCTGGCCTGTGGCAGTCGGAAGAGCCTCTCGTAGGCCCCCGGGCCACCCCGCCGGGCGCACCCCGGCCAGCCCGCCCCAGCGGCCCCTCGCAGGCTGAAGGCCGCCGGGTGGAGACAGCCCTCGACTTGCAAGGTGGGGAAGAGCGCCGGGAAGAGACTGAACGCTCCGTCGGGGCCCCCGGAATCGTCCGCCCTCTGGCATTCCTCTCCAGCCTCTCCGCTCTCGCCTGCAGAGTCAGGAAGCAAAAAAAACAAGAATGAGTCACTTTCGGCCGCACCGGCTGAATATTGCTGAAAAGCGGGAAAGGTGCTGCTGAATCTTTCCACATGGCACTCATCAGGACAAACAATTTTGCGCCGCCGTTACCCAACGGCTGCGCGGGGATACCCATTTTCCACCAACGGGAAGCCTCCATCGGTTCAAAAGGACGTTGCTGCCAACCACGCCAGCCCAGCAACGCCATGCAAGGATCTCGGTGCCAGTGTTTAAATGCCAGGGGACCCGACAATCGACCGATTAAAACAAGATGGCAGCCCCCCCCCCTTTTGGTTGTCCGTAATGGGGTGGGGGGGGGGGGGGGGTTTGGGCAGAGTATTTAAACCAGCCCATGCCCGCAAAATAAAAAAACAAAGCAAAATGCCTGGTGTTAGAACGTGATTCTGCCATGAGGCAGCACCTGCCGAACAACCCTGAGTGCGCTACGCCAACACCGATGAAAGACAATCGGTCGAGCACGTGACTGTGGCACGTTTATGTGTGCCTCGAGGTGATGTACATTCGCACGCAGGGGACCCGTCCTCTGCAAACACACATGCAAATAGTGTCCCAGGTCTGTGGGGCGGGGGGGAGGAGGGGGCGGGGGGGGGCTTGGGGGAACCTATAGATCTCCGTTGTGTCTCCATGGCAACACCACAGCCCACCAGAGTTGGCTTTCTTTTAATAGTCTTTATTGTCACAAGTAATCTTAAATTACAATGAAGTTACTGTGAAAATCCCCTCGTCGCCACATTCCGGCGCCTGTTCGGGTACACAGAGGGAGAATTCACAATGTCCAATTCACCTAACAGCTCGTCTTTCGGGGCTTGTGGGAGGAAACTGGAGGGAAACCCACGCAGACACGGGGCGAACGTGCAGACTCCGCCCAGACGGTGACTGTGGCGAATTATAAATACTAATAATCCACACTGTGTTGTACAACATGTGTTGAGCCTGTATATTGTATTGGGTCACGTGTAGTTGCGTGGCTCTACCCATAGGGGGAGATGAGGAGCTTGTACTGGGCTCCACCCATGGCACCTCCCCTTAACCGGAAGTATAAAGGTTGATGCTGAGAGCCTGCCTGCCAGTTCATCTGGAGTTCATCTCGTCACAGGCAGGCTCTGATGTAAGACGATTAAAACCACTGTTCACTTCTAACCACGTGTCGCGTGAATTGATGGTCTCATCAATTTAATCGTCTTAAGAAACAGGAAGGAACGACTATGGAATCAGCCCTCAAACCTGATCGACTGGAACTCGACCCACAGGATGCAGAGGCGAAATAAATCTTTTCACACTGGCTCCGATGTTTTAAGGCCTACCTGGCTGAAGCAAGCACCCCAGAAACGACGGAGGAGCAGAAACTCAGCCTACTGCACGCAAGGGTGAGCCATCGTATCTACTCAGTTAAATTGTACCAGCTCATATACAGAGGCCCTGGCCCTACTCGACAGAATGCACGTGAGGCCCGTCAATGAGGTCTACGCCTGCCACGTTTTTACTACTCGCCGCCAGCACCCCACAGAAGCGCTAGAAGAATTTCTAAGAGACTTAAAAGCCTTATCCCGGGACTGTAATTACCAGGCTGTAAATGCTGCTGAACACAGGGAACTTGCTGTCCGCGATGTCTTTGTTGCAGGCCTCGGATCCAACTACGTGCGCCAGCGACTGCTTGAGAAGGGGGCCCAAAATTTAGAAGACACTGTTGAACTCGCTACAACTATGGAGGCCTTGTTTCGCAGCCTCACCTCGTTCCCCGCGGACTCCGCGACCCCGTCATTGGATTGGATTGGATTTGTTTATTGTCACGTGTACCGAGGTACAGTGAAAAGTATTTTTCTGCAAGCAGCTCAACAGATCATACAGTACATGGGAAGAAAAGGGAATTAAACAAAGTTCAAGAAAATACATGAGAATACATAATAGGGCAACACAATATATACAATGTACTACATAAGCATTGGCATCGGATGAAGCAGACATGGGTGTAGTGTTAATGAGGTCAGTCCATAAGAGGGTCATTTAGGAGTCTGGTAACAGCGGGGAAGAAGCTGTTTTTGAGTCTGTTCGTCCGTGTTCTCAGACTTCTGTATCTCCTGCCCGATGGAAGAAGTTGGAAAAGTGAGTAAGCCGGGTGGGAGGGATCCTTGATTATGCTGCCCGCTTTCCCCAGGCAGCGGGAGGTGTAGATGGAGTCCATGGATGGGAGGCAGGTTCGTGTGATGGACTGGGCGGTATTCACGACTCTCAGAAGTTCCTTGCGGTCCTGGGCCGAGCAGTTGCCATACCAGGCTGTGATGCAGCCCAATAGGATGCTCTCTATAGTGCATCTGTAAAAGTTGGTAAGGGTTAATGTGGACATGCCGAATTTCCTTCGTTTCCTGAGGAAGTAAAGGCGCTGTTGTGCTTTCTTGGTGATAGCGTCGACATGAGTGGACCAGGATAGATTTTTGGTGATGTGCACCCCTAGGAATTTGAAACTGCTAACCATCTCTACCTCGGCTCCGTTGATGCTGACAGGGGTGTGTACAGTACTTTGCTTCCTGAAGTCGATGACCAGCTCTTTAGTTTTGCTGGCATTGAGGGAGAGATTGTTGTCGCTGCACCACTCCACTAGGTTCTCTATCTCCCTCCTGTATTCGGACTCGTCGTTATTCGTGATCCGGCCCACTATGGTCGTATCGTCAGCAAACTTGTAGATGGAGTTGGAACCAAGTTTTGCCACGCAGTCGTGTGTGTACAGGGAGTAGAGTAGGGGCCCCCGGCCAGCGACTCCCCCAGGCCTGCGCCGCGCGGCCACCCAGCCACTATGCTGCCACTTTTGTGGCCAGCCCCAGCACCCGCGGCAGCACTGCCCGGCCAGCAACGCGACCTGCAGAGTGTGTCTGGCGAAGAAAGCCCCAGCCTCTAACCCTCCCGCGGCTCAAAGCACTCGTTCTCTGAATTCGCAGGCCCACAGGCCCCGTAACGCCGCGGCCTGTACTCCGACTCCGCCCCCACCCACCACGTGCAACCCATGGGGGCCGGCATCTTGGCGGACCCCCACCACGCGGCCGAACTACGTGCGACTCATGGGGGCCGCCATCTTGGACGCCATCTTCCTCACCACCCGCCACGTGCGAATCACGGGGGCGGCCATCTTGGGCTCCATCCTCTCCACACTCAGAAAATCTGATCGAAGACTGCGACCTCAGCCGGCATTCACCACGGGGCCACCCCAGCACAGCGGACCGAGCCGCCGACTACCTGCAACTCGGCGCAGCCACGTTGGACCAGTCGTGTCAAAAACACCTCCGCAACTCAATGACGACCGTTCAAGTCAACGGGTACAGTACACTGTGCCTCTTCGACTCCGGATCGAACACCCAGATCTGGTAAGACGCTGTTCGCTCCCTGTTTTTCCTCCCTTGCTTTGGGCTCCCACTCTGTTCACCTCCAAGGGCGCGACCCTAACGATCCAAGGCGCTAGTTACTCTAATTGTCAACTATACGTCCTGCCCGAACTCTGCGCCCTACTCTTACTGGGACACGACTTCCAGTGTAACCTCAAAGGTCTCACCCTCAGCTTCGGCGGACCCCTACCCCCACTCACCATCAGCAGCCTAGCCACACTGTGAATCTCTCTCCCCCCCCCCCCCCCCCCCCCCCCCCCCCCCCACTCTTTTCCAATCTCACTCCGGACTGTAAACCCGTAGCCACCCGCAGCAGGCGATACAGCCTACAGGACAGGGTATTTATCAGAACCGAGGTCCGGAGGCTCCTACGTGAGGAGATCATAGAGGCCAGTAACAGCCCCTGGGGAGCTCAGGTGGTGGTCGTCAAGACCGGGGAAAAATTCCGCATGGTCGTGGACTCTAGTCAGATCATTAATCGGTTTACGCTCCTCGATGCGTACCCCCTCCCCAGGATTGCAGACATGGTGAATCAGATCGCCCAGTATCGGATTTTCTCCACGGTGGATCTGAAGTCTGCATACCACCAGCTCCCAATCCGCCCAGAGGGCCGCCACTACACGGCATTCGAGGCCGATGGCCGCCTCTTCCATTTCCTCCGGGTTCCCTTCGTCGTCACGAACAGAGTCTCGGTGTTCCAACGAGCAATGGACCGAATGGTGGACCAGTACGGGCTGCGGGCCACGTTTCCGTACTTGGATACCGTCACCATCTGCGGCTATGACCAGCAGGACCACGACGCCAACCTCCATCGATTTCTCCAGACGGCCCAGAAACTCAACCTCATTTACAACATGGAGAAATGCGTTTTCCGCACGACCAGGCTAGCCATCCTCGGCTATGTCGTGGGAAACGGAGTCCTGGGCCCCGACCCGGACCGTATGTGCCCCCTCTTAGAACTCCGTCTCCCTCATTGTCCCAGGGCCCTCAAAAGCTGCCTGGGATTCTTTTCATACTATGCCCAGTGGGTCCCTCAATATGCGGACAAAGCCCGCCCACTATTTAAGGCCACACTTTTCCCCCTGTCGGCTGAGTCTCGCCAGGCCTTCACCTGCATCAAGGAGGACATCGCCAAGGCTGCCATGCGGGCGGTGGATGAATCCGTCCCTTTTCAGGTAGAGAGCGACGCCTCAGAGGTAGCTCTTGCAGCCACACTAAATCAGGCAGGGAGACCAGTCGCATTTTTCTCCCGAACCCTCTCCGCTTCGGAACTTCGACACTCCTCGGTCGAAAAGGAAGCACAAGCCATTGTGGAAGCTATACGTCACTGGAGGCAATACCTCGCAGGTAGGAGGTTCACCCTCATAACCGACCAAAGATCGGTTGCCTTCATGTTTGACAACTCGCAAAGGGGCAAAATTAAAAATGATAAAATTCTGAGGTGGAGGATCGAACTCTCCACCTACAGTTACGATATGTATCGACCGGGGAAGCTCAACGAGCCCCCGGATGCCCTGTCCCGCGGCACGTGCGCCAGCGCACAGAGCGACCGCTTAAAAGCCATCCACAATGACCTCTGCCACCCGGGGGTCATCCGGCTCACCCACTACATTAAAGCCCGAAATCTGCCTTTCTCCACTGAGGAGGTAAAAGCCATCACCAGGGATTGCCCGATCTGTGCAGAGTGCAAACCGCACTTCTACAGACCAGACAGGGCCCACCTGGTCAAGGCTTCTAGGCCCTTTGAGCGCCTCACTATCGATTTCAAAGGGCCACTCCCCTCCACTAACCGGAATGTGTACTTCCTGAATGTCATCGACGAGTTCTCCCGATTCCCTTTTGCTATCCCGTGCCCCGATATGACCTCCCACACAGTCATTAGGGCCCTGCATAGTATCTTCACCCTGTTTGGTTTCCCCAGCTATGTGCACAGCGACCGGGGTTCGTCCTTTATGAGTGACGAGCTGCGTCACTACCTGCTCGACAAGGGCATCGCCTCGAGCAGGACTACCAGCTACAACCCAGGGGGAACGGGCAGGTGGAGAGGGAGAATGAGATGGTCTGGAAGACCGTCCTACTGACCCTCCGGTCCAGGAATCTCCCGGTTTCCCATTGGCAGGAAGTCTTCCCCGACGCGCTCCACGCTATTAGGTCCCTCTTATGTACTGCTACCAACCAGACCCCTCACGAGCGGCTCTTTATTTTTTCCAGGGGCACTACCATGGGGGCTTCGCTCCCAACATGGTTGAAGACACCGGGCCTAGTACTCCTCCGGAAGCACGTCAGGGCGCACAAAACTGACCCACTCGTAGAAAAAGTGCTTCTACTACACTCGAACCCCCAGTACACCTTCATAGAGTACCCTGACGGCCGTCAGGACACCGTATCCCTCCGGGATCTAGCGCCTGCTGGATCAAACCCCACCACTACCACCGCCGAGGTACCCCTCACACTACATCCCGCCCAACTCGCAGCGCCCCACGCCCCCGCACCTACCAGTTCGCTACACATGTTCCGCGCACCCACACCAGCAAGCTTCCAGCGCCCCCACTCCCCAGTCGAACCAGACGGGTACGAAGCTCGGACAGAATCACCCCCGGAGTCCGCCATCGTACCCCAACCGACCGTTATCGTCCAGCCACCAGAAGGGGCTGCAACCCCGGTGCTCCGCCGATCACCATGGACAACTCGACCACTGGACAGGCTCAATCTGTAAACCATCACCCCCGCCGGACTTGATTTTTTTACAGGGGGTGAATGTGGTGAATTATAAATACTAATAATCCACACTGTATTGTACAACATGTGTTGAGCCTGTATATTGTATTGGATCATGTGTAGTTGCGCGGCTCTACCCATAGGGGGAGATGAGGAGCTTGTACTGGGCTCCACCCTTGGCTCCGCCCATGGCTCCACCCATGGCTCCTCCCCTTAACCGGAAGTATAAAGGTTGATGCTGAGAGCCTGCCTGCCAGTTCATCTGGAGTTCATCTCGTCACAGGCAGGCTCTGTTGTAAGACGATTAAAACCACTGTTCACTTCTGACCACGTGTCGCGTGAATTGATGGTCTCATCAGTGACCCAAGCCGGGAATCGAACCTGGGACCCTGGCGCTGTGAAGCCACAGTGCTAACCACTGTGCTACCATGCTGCCCGGCTTGCCGTCCGAACAGCGCCCCATACCTCCTGTGGCATAAATTGTTGTACACCCTTTGTAATTTGGCATTCTTGTCTTTGTCCATATATGTGCGATGCAAAAAAGCTTTGGCCAATATGTCCTTTCCTTTTCCCCCCCAAAAAAAGCTGAAACTTTTTCTTTTGCTTGTGCCAAACTGGGTTTTGATTGGATCAGCTTTTTTCTCTATTCATTCATGGCGATGTGGGCGTCCCTGACTAGGCCCAGCATTCACATCCCGTCCCCAGTTGCCTCTTGAGAAGATGGTGGTGGGCAATGTGGGCGATGCCTGCTGCAGGGGGATGGGCGGGCTGAATGTGGGGCGCTGCCGCAGGGAGCGGAGCGCCGGACGCCGCCGCATCCCCACGTCGGCGCTGCTAAGCACCGGGTGGCGCTGGTGGAGAACAAAGATGGCGGAAGGCAACGCGATGGGCCAGTCTGCATTTGGTGGCACCTCCTTCCCCAGAAGATGTCTCACACGGCCATTCAGCCCCTCGAGCTCGCTCCGCCATTCAATACCATCGTGGCTGACCTCTTCTCGGCCCCAACTCCATCTTTCCCGCCCGTTCCCCACAACCCTTCAACCCCTCATGGGTTACAAATCTGCCCATCTCCTCCTTAAATTTACTCAATATCCCGGCATCCACCACACTCTGGGATAGTGAATGCCACAGATTCATGACGCTGTGAGAGAAATAATTTCTCCTCATCTCTATTTAAATCTGCTCCCCCCTTATCCTAAAACTATGATCTCTCGTTCTAGATTGCGCCACCACAGCAAGTCTCCGCTCCCCGTCTACTCTGTCAATGCCTTTTATCATCTTCTACACCTCAATTAGATCGCCTCTAATTCTTTCAAACTGGAGAGAGTTTAGGCCTAAACTGCTCAATCTCTCTTCATAAGAAAAACCCTTCCTGAGATTCATGCCCAAGGACACCCAGATCCCTCTGCACTGATGCACTCTCAAGTTTACATATTGAAAGATGAAATGAAAATCGCATATTGTCATGAGTAGGCTTCAATGAAGTTACTGTGAAAAGCCCCTAGTCGCCACATTCACGGCGCCTGTCCGGGGAGGCTGGTACGGGAATCGAACCGTGCTGCTGGCCTGCCTTGGTCTGCTTTCAAAGCCAGCAGATATAGCCCAGTGAGCTAAACCAGCCCCTTTCCGTTTTTAACAACCAAAATGGATCCACCTCAAGGGTCCGGTCGAAGATCCCCTCCCCCATCAGCCTCTCCAGCATCCTCGTGGCGGCCTCCACTCCCTCGATGCCCTCGTGCTACCCGACGTTCCTCAGGTTCTGTCTCTGGAGCGATTCTCCAGGTCCTCCATCTTCTCTCTCAGCCTCTTCTGGCCGTCCACCACCATCCCCCCAACTCCGCCTCCAGCGAGGGCCTCTGCTCCTCGTGCTTCCCCCGCCGCCTCCTCCACCTTCTGTGTTGCCAGGCCCTGAGCCTCCAGCCTCTGCCCCACTTCCTCAATCGCCGCCCTGAGCGGCTCCACCACCGTAGCCGGGTCCTCTGAGGCCTCCGTCCTCTGCTGCAGAAATTTGCTGTTCAAAACCTTCACCAGCTGCTCCGTCGACCACTGGGTGGGCAGCCCAGCCCCCTTGCCCTCCGCCATCTTCACCTGTGGCACAAGAAACCTGGTCCAGCTGCTCTCTCGTTCTCGTCCACTAATCCACACACCAGCCTCATCTGAGGAGTATAACCTTCCCTGGGCACTCACGCACTTTCCACACTCAATAAAAATCCCGTACGGCTGGGGAAGGACCAACAAAACCCACCTTGAGCGGGAGCCACCAAATGTGCGACCACTCACTCCATGACCACCACCAGAAGTCTTTGCTTCACTCTCCTAACCTATCGAACCCCGTTTGTAAGGTTCTTATATCCTCATTGCAACTTACAGTCCAACCGATATTAGTGTCAACTGCAAATTTAGCTATAGACCCTTCTATCCCTGTATCCAAGTCATTAATATAGATTGTAAATAGCTGGGGCCCATGAACCCTGTGGCACCCCACTAGTTACATGTTGCCAACCAGAAAAAGACTCATTTATCCCAACTCTCTGCCTTCTGTCCGTCAGCCAGTCTTCTAATGCCACGTGAGAGTAACTTTAAGAAATGGATGTTTGTCAAATAGCTGTAGAGGACGTCCCTTTAAGAAATGAGGTTTATCAAATAGTTGCAGTGATATAATAATGATAATCACTTGTCGTCATAAGTAGGCTTCAATGAAGTTACTGTTAAACGCTCCTAGTCGCCACATCCCGGCGCCTGTTCGGGGAGGCTGGTACGGGAATTGAACCCGCGCTGCTGGTCTTGTTCTGCATTACAAGCCAGCTATTTAGCCCACAGTTTAAGTAGGGAGTGTATTGTGGACAATGGCTCTTTCAGAGGCTCTGAGGTTTTTTGGGGTGGAGACGGTCACACACAGTACCTTACGGACAGAGACTAAAAACAGGCTTTTAGATTTGGCGAAAACATTGCAGTTAACATTACCTGACAGAATACGAAAAGAAGAGGTACTTACGGCAGTAGCTAAGCATTTAAAATTGCCTGAGATACAGTCTCCTTAGCTCCTCAGAAATGGCAAAAATTCAGTTACAAATCAAGCGATGTGAACATGAAAAGGAATTAAAGCAACTTGAATACGCAATGAGAGAAGAAAGAAACAAAGAAAGAATAGCACTAGCAGAACAAAACGATCGAGAAAGGGAGGTACAGATCATGGAAAAGGGAAAAGAGAGGGCGGAAAGGGGAAAAGAGAGAGAAGTTTGAACTTCAGAAAATGGCCATGAAACATAACAGTCAGTTAAAATTGGCGGGTGTAAAGGGAAACGTACAGTTGGAGGATAGTGATGAGGATAAAGAGAAAGAGCGTCATAGTCAAAGGCTTGGTGGGGATCTATTTAAGTATGTCCAAGCATTGCCAAGGTTTCATGAGAAGGAGATAGAAGCCTTTTTCATTTAATTTGAGAAGGTGGCTAAACAAATGAAATGGCCACAGGACATGTGAGTGTTACTAATTCAAACAAAGCTGGTAGGTATTGAAGTGTTTGCATCACTACCGGAGGAGGTATCTGGGACGTATGAGGAAGTGAAAAAATCCATCTTAGGTGCATATGAACTAATGCTTTAAGGCTGCAGGCAAAGGTTTAGAAATTTAAGGAAAGAATTTGGTCAAACATCCATGGAGTTTGACAGGATCAAACAGAGTAATTTTGATAGGTGGATAAAGGCTTTGAAAATAGACCAAACGTATGAACCTCTTAGAGAAATTATACATTTGGAGGAGTTTAAAAATTCAATCCCTGTTGTAGTGAGAACTCATGTGGAAGAGCAGAGGGTTAAAACTGCGAGGGTAGCAGCAGAAATAGTAAGAAGTCTTACAACACCAGGTTAAAGTCCAACAGGTTTGTTTCAAATCACTAGCTTTCGGAGCACTGCTCCTTCCTCAGGTGAATGAAGAGGTAGGTTCCAGAAACATTTATACAGACAAAGTCAAAGATGCCAGACGATACTTTGAATGCGAGCATTTGCAGGTAATTAAATCTTTACAGAGCCAGAAAGCGGGGTAACCCCAGGTTAAAGAGGTGTGAATTGTCTCAAGCCAGGACAGTTGGGAGGATTTCGTCCAGCAGCAGAAATGGCAGATGATTATGAATTAGTTCATAAATCAAAGCTTGGTTTCTGACATCAGTTTCAGCCTGTGAGGGATAGAAACTGGGGACAAGAGAAATTCTCAAGTGATAGAGGCAAATGTGATCTGATGGGAGATAATAAGGAGAGTGTACCTCAGATTAAAAAAGAAATCCAGGAGTGTAGAAAAGAGATGAAAAGTTTCAAATGTTTTCACTGTAATAAACTAGGCCATGTAAAGTCACAGGGTTGGTGGTTGAAGAAAAGCACTGGGAAGGTTGATGTGGTAAAACAGGATAAGACAGTTCCGATAAAGTTTATTGTTACAGCCATTTCATAAATAATACATGTAGCAGGACGAGAAAACGCGATAGCCGATGCTTTGTCACGGATGTGATGAAAAGAAGCAGGTTCGGTGGAGGAAGAAGAACTAAAATGGGCTACATTATTATAAATGTTTGCGTGTTTTGTTTTGTTTACAAAACAATAAATATTTACTGTCAATATTTGACACTGAAACGGTGAAAAATGAAACCATCCTGAAGTTGATGGTTTATTTTTTTTTCTTGGGGGGAGGTGTCATGTGAGAGTGTCTTTAAGAAATGGGTGTTTATCAAATAGCTGCAGTGATGTCAGAGTGTGGGTGGAGCTGGGCTGTCTGTCTGCTTTACTTTCACTTTTGGCTGTCAGCTACAGGGTGTGTTTAGTTTCATTTTGCAGATTGGGAGCTGCATCCAGAGAAACAAGGTGTGATTCTGGTCTCTCTCTGTATGAAAGGAATGTCTTCAAATCACCTGCTAATTTAAAAGTGATAACTGCTCTCAGGAGAGAATTTAAACCTGATCTCTGCGTTAAAGAGGGTATTTGTCTTATGGATGTTGCAAGGAAAGATTAAGGGTTACTTATAGAGTAACTTTGGAGGGGGTGGGTATTTGAGTGATAGATGCTAAGATGTTTACTGTGTGTGTTTAAAAATATTAACTGGATTCATAGAATAAACATTGTTTTGTTTAAACATACTTTAGCTCTCTTTTGCACCACACCTGTGCTCCCCATATCCAAAATCTATTTAAAGTTATGGGTCAGGTGAACTCCACCATATACTTTGGTGTTCGCTAAACACTGGCCCATAACACTAAGAAGTTACCCCATATCCCATATGATCTCACCTTATGTATTAACCTTCTGTGCGGCACCTTATCAAACGCCTTCCGGAAGTCCAGATATACTACATCTACAGGATCCCCATTATCCACTTGGCTTTTTACATCTTCGAAGAACTCTAGCAAATTAGTCATAACATGATTTAGCCTTCATGGGGCAGCCCGGTAGCACGGTAGTTAGCACAATTGTTTCCCAGCTCCAGGGTCCCAGATTCGGTTCCCGGCTTGGGTCACTGTCTGTGCGGAGTCTGCACGTCCTCCCCGTGTCTGCGTGGGTTTCCTCCGGGTGCTCCGGTTTCCTCCCACAGTCCAAAGATGTGCAGGTTAGGTGGATGGGCCATGATAAATTGCCCCTTAGTGTGCAAAAAGGTTAGCTGGGTTATCGGGAGATGGTGGAGATGTGGGTTTAAGCGGGGTGCTCTTTCCAAGAGCCGGTGCAGACTCGATGGGCTGAATAGCCTCCTTCTGCACTGTAAATTCTATGATAAAACCATGCTAACTCTGTTGGATTGCATTTTGACTTTCCAAATGTCCTGTTATTACTTCCTACACCAAACGTTGACTCTTGTTTCTCTCTCCGGAAATGTTGTCCGGACCTGCTGAGTTTTTCCCAGCAGCTTCCAATTTATTTCAGATTTCTAGAATCTGCGGTGTTTTGCTTCAGTTATTCCTATTGCTGGAAGTTTGGAAGCTGTTTCCTTCGATGGTGGTGACGGAATCTACAAGCGGGGGTTTGAAGAAGGTAAAAATCAGTACTGCTGGAAAAATAGACATGCGCTGTCAAAGTTTTCCATCTCAGACTCATCAGGATGGCTCGCAAAAAAATTGCCAACTTCGAGTCTGCACCGGCTCTTGGAAAGAGCACCCTACCCAAGCCCACGCCTCCACCCTATCCCCATAACCCAGTAACCCCACCCAACACTAAGAGCAATTTTGGACACTAAGGGAAATTTAGCATGGCCAGTCCACCTAACCTGCACATCTTTGGACTGTGGGAGGAAACCGGAGCACCCGGAGGAAACCCACGCACACATGGGGAGAACGTGCAGACAGTGACCCAAGCCGGGAATCGAATCTGGCACCCTGGAGCTGTGAAGCAATTATGCTAACCACTATGCTACCGTGCTGCCCCGAATGGCCTCCTTCTGCACTGTAATTTCTATGAAACAGGGGAACAGTAGGATTGGATTGGATTGGATTTGTTTATTGTCACGTGTACCGAGGTACAGTGAAAAGTATCTTCCACTCAACAGATCATTAAGTACATGAAAAGAAAAGGAAATAAAAGAAAATACATAATAGGGCAACACAAGGTACACAATGTAACTACATAAACACCGGCATCGGGTGAAGCATACAGGGGTGTAGTGTTAATGAGGTCAGTCCGTAAGAGGGTCTTTTAGGAGTCTGGTAACAGCGGGGAAGAAGCTGTTTTTGAGTCTGTTTGTGCGTGTTCTCAGACTTCTGTATCTCTTGCCCGATGGAAGAAGTTGGAAGAGTGAGTAAGCCGGGTGGGAGGGGTCTTTGATTATGCTGCCCGCTTTCCCCAGGCAGCGGGAGGTGTAGATGGAGTCAATGGTTGGGAGGCAGGTTCGTGTGATGGCCTGGCTGTGTTCACGACTCGCTGAAGTTTCTTACGGTCTTGGGCCGAGCAGTTGGTAGTAAGGGTTAATGTGGACATGCCGAGTTTCCTGAAATGAAAATGAAATGAAAATCGCTTATTGTCACGAGTAGGCTTCAATGAAGTTACTGTGAAAAGCCCCTAGTCGCCACATTCCGGCGCCTGTCCGGGGAGGCTGGTACGGGAAGTATAGGTGCTGTTGTGTTTCTTGGCGGTAGCGTCGACTTGGGTGGACCAGGACAGATTTTTGGAGATGTGCACCCCTAGGAATTTGAAACTACTAACCATCTCCACCTCAGCCCCGTTGATGCGGACAGGGGTGTGTACAGTACATTGCTTTCTAAAGTCAATGACCAGCTCTTTAGTTTTGCTGGCATTGAGGGAGAGATTGTTGTCGTTACACTGTGGTATTGTGTGAAGCAAATAATTGCATGATGGGAAAACTAGTCAAGTCTTCTTAGTACAATTGAATTTAAACGGATTTTCACATAACCTAAGGCACAGATCCAGAATACACATAGACAGCATGTCCTGAGAACTGGGTGACTCTGAGAGTCTAGATAAGGCTTGAACCTAGAAGTAGTCTCAATACATACCAAGCTGATCAACTGTCTCTTCCTGTATGTAAACAAGTTTGTCCAGTTCTTAAAACAAAGACAAGATAATGATATGAAACTCCATTCCCCTAAAGGTCAGCAAGGTGACGCCATTGTAACGATTATTACTTATGTTTTACTTTCGATCAAATTCCTGACCAAGTTGTATTCATGTTATCTTGATCCTATAATGTACAAGAATCGCCTTCTTTTTCTGTAATATCGCAGACTTGGGACGGACTCAGCAGTTTGTACTGACTGCCTTCCGACTTCAAAAGTCTCAGCCATTTACTGCTAGCAGTCAGTTCTAATTCGGAAATAAAGTTCAGTTTTGCTTACCTAATGAATCATGTTTGTATTTCTCTATCACAGTCAAGACGCGGGGAAAATATCAAATACGACATTTGGCGCTGCGAGAAAAAATCCAATATCCTGAAGTGAGCTTCCATGAGGGACTGAGAAAAGGTGATCAAGGCCACGACCGGAGTAAAGAGACAGACGCCGGCACAAGGTAAGATTGACCTTGGTCTCTCTCTCTCTCTCGGATCTGTGCTGCGACCCCTCATCCCTGACGGAAGTAACTAAACAGGTGACGGTTCTCGAATCTAAATTTGACTGTGAGTACATTTTTTTTGTGTAATTAGCCGCAGGTCAGGGACCTTGTTGATCTCGTTTTTTATCCGCATCAGATTTATACAGGCTGTCAATAAATTTGGGTCAGGGACCCTTTGATTAAGTTTTGGGGTCAGGGACCCTGTCAGTAATTTTTTGGGGTCAAGGACCCTCCAATTTGATTTGGTACCAGAAATTTTGTTTGAGCATTTTTTCTTTTGCCTGGGGCACATTTTACTGACATTATGCGACAAACTTTAGATAAAACTAGCGGCAACTCCCCTCTATTTTTCATGTGTTTAGAAACCCCTTCTCAAGAACGTAATATTCGAAGATTGGCTGCAGCGCTGCTTTAAACAATAAATTAGGTAACGATATCTGGCCACTAGGTTACACAGGGATCTTGGAACTTTGACAATAGCATTGATGCAGGAAAAAAAAGCAATCTGGAAAAAAAATAATGCCGGTTTCAAATTGTTTAATTTTACAGTGGGAAAAAAAAACAGTCCACTTAACGCAACGAACAATCACAATGAGTTGGAAAGATAACGCCCGCAAAAGAGATATTAATGAGTGTGTGAACGATAAATTGAAAAATTGGGAGACTTTAAAATTGTAATGTGAGCTTTGGGATAGAAAACAGTCAAAACACTAAAAAAAAGCAATTCGGCAATAAGAAACCTCTCACCAGACAAATAGGGCTAGCTCAAAAGATTATAGGAAAGGAGGATCCTCCCAGTTGCTCTGGCATGCCGATGTTCCCATATTCAAGCGATACGGAAGACGAGGAGAATTTGAACCCTGGACCCCACCCTCAGTTTGCGCTCCCTGATCTTACAATTCCACTTTCCCAAGTCCTGACTCCCACTTCTGATCCCATTACCAATGAAACTCCCGCTAACGTATCCCCCTTAGCGACACGCACTCGGTCACAGACGCAAGCCGTAAATATCGAACAACCCTTCTCTACGGAAAACATGATAATTGACTAAGAGGTGTTGATTAAAAGATCCACAATAAGGAAATTATGGAAGTGAAGTTAATAAGTTACCAATTTAGAAACATGCTGGCAATAATGACTAAAGTTTAACATTGCTTTTGAATGAAATTTAGTACATCAGATGATGTTAACTAACTACTGCTTGGAATGTTGTACTGGCCTTATTATGATAACAAGTGGTTCTTCTGAAGGGCAACAAAATGCGTACTCGAATTGTTTTTAAACTAATCGCAAAACATTCATAATTTCTCTTGCAAATGTTCCCAAAGTTGTTCAGTTCACACTATATCAGTTTAAAAGAAAGTAACTTTACAAATAAGAGTAATTGAAATGTGAATAAGTTTTTAGATTGCGTGAAAAGACGTAAATGGCATCACGCCAAGTTCTCCGGCCCTTAGATTCTGCAGGAAACATTAACCATTTCAGCAGACAGTTGGTCTTTTTTGAATTGACAAAGAAAAAATACATCTCAGAGAACAGCTAATGCCTCTAAGATTAATCAGTGCAAATTGACTTAAATGGAATAACACAGATAAAATTTTCGAAGGAGAATGAAAAATTTTTGTTCAAAATTTGTCCTCAAGGACAAGGGCTGAATCCAAGAAAGAGAAAGAGAGACAGAGGAAGAGATTGAAGGAGAGAGAGAGAGCCAGTGACAAGAGACAGGAACTGTTAGAGATAGCGAAAGAGAGCGAGTCAGGGAGAGGCAGAGATGGAGAGGTAGGCAGATAAAGAGAAAGAGCAACAAGAGTTCCAAAGACACAGAGTTATGTAGAGAGGGAGAGAGATAGATAAGAGAGAGAGGGAAAGAATTCATATTTCATTTTTCAGACTTTGACTTTAAAAATTATGTTTCAAGCTGTGATTATTTGAAAGAGGTAAAGAGATATCGATGCCAACATGGTCCTTGTTATTACTTGAAACCTTCGCGATAAAAAGGTTCCCGTTAACTTTGTAAAGCGGGTGACATAGAATCTTTACAGTGTCACCTTTGAGCTGTTAATTGGTTTGTACGGAGCGCGATAACTCCGTGATTTAAATTATAATCTCCTGCAGATGCGGATAACTCTGCTTAATAACACATAAACAGGGCAAAAGACGTGCGGACCCTGACATAAAACATCACACACGTAATTTCCTTAATCAATTGTTAAAATTGTAATCGGAAGGACCATCTGGCATCAGACAAAGTGTGCAATGGGTAAAACTTTAGATACAACTTTTTAAAATGGCAGCGTACTGCAAACGCTGTGTGAACAACTAAAGACCTATCAACAGTAATAGAAGCTCAACAAGTGATTTAGGAAAATAATAGGGGGTCAACTGCTAAAAAGTTAGTTGCTCTATGGAGGGAATATTGTCCAAAATTGAAGGATGCCTCCTTGTTAGCCAGCTGGCAGGATAAAGAATTAAAATTGGGTATAGAATTGACAGGTCTTGAAAACGGAATGCGCATATGGAAAAGAACCAAGTTAGGCTATCCACCTTGATTAGAAAGTTGCTAAAACACTCCATTAGTTTTTGTTCAGGAATATCTGAGGATAACAAATCTCCCAAAATGAAAAAAAGGGGAGCAAAGTCAAAACAAGATTACGGTTAGGAACTCAACAATGGATTCTTGTCTAAAATAACTTCAGATCGTTTCAGGCCTTCCAGATAGACTCGGCGGTGGTTCAGTTCATTTGAAATAAAAAGAAATAATAAACATCCAGTAATGTCTCTTTCCAAAAAAACTGGTTAAATAGCAAACATTGAAAATTGACTTAAATAAGTGCTACTCATAGCCCTCTCCCAGGAAGGATGTACCTCAACTAGCGACACCTGACCTTATTAGGCAGACAGACACTGCAAATTCGGAGCGGTAATACAGTGCATTGATAATGGTATGTTTATAGAACTCTCAAATACGAGGTCACCAGCTGCAAGATTGAATAACTTCTGTGCCTGCGCCTGATTGCTCTCTGTTCTATGCTGGCAGCTAACGTTAACCTTGAGTACCACTGTTTAAAACACCCGATAGAGTCCAGATGAGAGAATATAGTGACCCAAGCCTTGATAACGGCATTACTATATCACCTATCCCGCAGGCCCAGCTTCGAAACTTTCCCCTATTCACTACTCCACAGTGGTGGTCGATTGATTTTGCTCCCTCACACTTTTCACCTCCCTTAGATATTCCCAATCCACATGTCACTCTTTGCTACGATCATACAGTATGCTCGCCCGATTTGGAGAGCATTTACCAAGACAAAAAAAGGGCCTGCCTTTCTTGTCGATTTACCCCGCAGCCTATGGTGTCAGTTGAGACTTGTGTCACCCCACGTGACCCTTTCTGTCAACGAAGGCTACAATGCCAAGTCCTTGGGATTTCTGGCAGCTGCACTACGAGGACAAGCTGATCCTTTTCTTAATGATAGTCAAACCCTACCCGCAGGCACTTTAGAATATTTTAAACGCCCATTTGTCCACATTGGCACACTGCACCATCATCATTCAGCCCAATCTACGACTCCTGAACTACCCGCAGATTTATGGGCAGCCTCCAAACACGAAGTCGGTCTCACTAATGTCCCTCCCGTTGTTATTAGAGTCAAACCTGATATGCCCTTGCCCTCTATTTCACAGTACCCTTTGCGCCCCGAGGCTGAAGAAGGCGTCTCGGTTATGATTCAATCGTTCCTTCAACAGGGAATTCTGATACCGTGCCAATTGCCCTGTAACACCCCGATTCTTCCACTTCCTAAGATAGGTAGACCATCCGAATGGCGTTTGGTCACTCCCAGTTAGCGACATTAGCACCTCCTGGTGGCTCCACCATCATTCAATATGTTGATGACTTACTCCTTGCCAGCCCTGATTTCATCGCTAACCAACGTGACACTTTTTACCTGCTCATCCGTCTCCATTCATGGGGATATGTGATCCCGCCCGCTAAAGTTCATAAAGGCCAACGACAGGTCAAATTTTTGGATGTCCTAATTAGTGCTACTGATCGCTCCCTTACTCAAGAACGCATTACTCCTATACTGCAGACCCCATTTCCTACATCGCCCAAGCAGGTGCGAGCCTTTTTAGGATTAGTGAACTTTTGCAGACAATGGATTCCTAATGTTACTGTGCATACTAAAGAATTAACTCTGTACTCCTCTCAAAATGCTCCTCTTAAGTTTGATCTACCTGATTCAGCAAAGCAATCTTTTATTACTCTGAAAAACGCCCTGGCTACCGCCCCAGCACTAGGACGACCTATGTATGACAGACCTTTGCACCCAAATTCTTACTGCTATCCATTTGTTAGCACAGGCAGCCTCCAATCTAACCCTTCACCAACCAGTACTGGTGCATACTTCACATTCTATCGTGGCTCTCCTAACGTCTCAGCAAACCCAGCATCTGACTCAAGCGCGATTGAGCCGCTATGAGGTTTCACTATTGCAAAACCCCTACCTCTCGTTTCATTATTGTTCAACCTTAAATCCTGCTGTGTTCCTCGAACAGCCCCCCGATAATCTTGAAGACCCACCACACGATTGTTTGCTTCGGAATCACTTCCTTTCCACACCTCGCCCGGATTTAACAGACAGGCCTATTGATAATCCAGATTTGATTTTTTATATTGACGGCAGTTCTTCCATTTCCCCATTTGGCGTCCCACAGTCGGGATATGCCGTGGTAACCGACACTGACGTACAGGAAGCAGCAGCCTTCCAGACCCCTGTCTCTGCACAAAAAGCCGAGCTATTCGCCCTTATTCGAGCATGTATTTTGGCCACAGACAAAAGTACTAATGTTTACACTGATTCTAGGTATGCCTTTGGCGTGACCCATGATTTCGGCCGCCTCTGGCAACAGCGAGGTTTTCTCACGTCTGTGGGAATTCCCATTCAAAATGCACTTTGGGTTAAAAATATCCTCGATGCTATTCAGCTTCCCCGTCAATTGGCAGTTATCAAATGTGTTGCGCACACGAAGGGTGACACTCCTGTTCAATTAGGAACTGCCCGTGCTGATTCAGCTGCTAAAACTGCAGCTTCATCAACCTCTTTAATTGTTCCCAGTGGGGCTAATCAGGCTCTAAACCAGGTACCTGCATTAAGGACAAAGGGCATGCCAGAGATAGCTGAAGTTCAAAATTTACAGAGGGACGCCTCTGATTCTGAGCGAACACTATGGAAGTCAATGAGGTGTTCGCACTCCTTGACACGAGACCTCTGGCTGACTCCAGTTGGTCAAGTTTGTATTCCGAATTCTTTATTGCCGTTACTTGTTAATTATTTGCATTCTTGTACCCATCTTGGCAAGGAGGGAGTGGTACAGCTACTCCTTAAAACCTGGTGGCACCCAGATTTGAATACAGCAGCGCAAACGCGGCTGGATCGATGCGTCATTTGCATGAAACATAATAAGAGTAAAGGTACAAATGCCCTCCGGGAACCACCCCCTTGCCAGATGATCCTTTTGCTTGTATACAGCTTGATTTTATTGAATTTCCAAAAGCACAGTGCTATAAATATTGTTTAGTAATAATCGATGTGTTTAGTAAATGGATTGAAGCCTTCCCCACCACTAATTGTACGGCACATACAGTAGTGAAGTTGTTGTTAACGGAAGTCATTCCTCGTTTTGGGGTACCCAAAATGGTGAGCTCAGACAATGGACCACATTTTGTAGCTCAGATCAATACTGAATTGTGCAAAGCCCTTGTAATTAAACAGCAACTGCACTGCGCGTATCACCCGCAGGCAGCAGGAATTCTGGAAAGAGCCAACGGGACTTTAAAAGAAAAATTATCTAAATTAACTGAAGAAACTGGGTTAAATTGGCTAAAAGTATTACCTTTGGCACTGTTTCACATGCGAGTGACTCCCCATTCGCGGACCGGACTGTCAGCTGCAGAGATAGTCTATGGTCGGCCAATGAGGACTCCCTGGGATACCCATGGAAAGCCCCTAGAGGGAGTAGACCTCCATGTGATGGGGGAACAAATGCAGAACTATTTGAATCAATTAACACTTTCTTTGAAGTTTCTTCACTCACAGGCACATCTCCCAGTAACGACAGGGACAGCCGTCCCTCGATATCCAGTGGTCAAACCCGGAGACCTCGTGTTGGTAAAAAACTGGGACAGAAAGAAACTAGGACAACGCTGGAGCGGACCCTTCCTCGTACTACTGACGACGCCAACTTCGGTCAAACTTGAAGGACGTTCAAGTTGGATACATCTATCCAATTGCAAGAAGATAGTCTCCAACCCAGACAAGAACACAGGATGAAGATCTTCAGTATAATTTTTGGACTTTCTGGACTACTTAGCCTTAATGGCCACTCGGTAGTAAAAAAAACGAACTAAACGAGACCTGCCTTCCAATACCTATTTACATATGTCATATCTTTACGCAGAAAAATTGAATATAAGCAAGTGTTGGTTTGTACCCATATCCCCGTCCATTCAAGGGAAGGAATACCTCTCCAATCTCTCCCCTTTCATACCACAGAAACAGTTGAATGGATTTTACGACAAAATCAAACAGGCATCAGGGGAGATAGGGGGGATATGAAAATATGGAAATCTGCTGGCTATGACATGACTAAATTTTCAGCTTCGTATCAACCTACCTATAATCATGCCTTAAATCCACCCTCCCTCACTGTCCACTCGTATAATGTTCAAGGTTCCATATGTTTTAATAAATCAGGGAAAGGAAAGTTAATGGGGCAAAGTAGATGCAACCTACCAATATAATCCCCTGGATGACATCAGCTGATGATTTTACAGCCTACAATGGAACCTATTTCATATGCGGCACTAAAGCATATCCGTGGCTCCCCATTGATTGGACAGGATCCTGCTTTTTGGGATATGTCATACCCCAAATGCATCATCGACCTACCCACCCTTAAGCACTCCCCCTCGCGAGCAAAAAGATCAATTTCTAAAATGGAACAGTTCCTTATGGTGGCCTTTCCCTTGTACGGAACAGGCAAGGCATCCAACGAACTGATCTACATGGCCTCAGCATTGGAACATCTGGCAAACGTAATGGCAACAGAAGCCAGGGACACTGGACAGGCACTGGCCGAGGTCTCAGCTGAGCTAGTGGCTGTCCGGACCGTGGCATTACAAAATCGACTGGCTTTGGATTATCTGTTAGCCTCGCAGAGAGGAACGTGCGCTATCGTAGGCCGAGTGCTGTACTTACATTCCAGATGGCTCTGAAAATATCACTAACCTGGCCGACCATATTAAGAAACAGGCTGCTCAAATTCAAGAAATTGGCAGTGAATTTCACGACTATAACCCGCCGGGTTGGCTAGGTTGGTTGGGTCATGGATTATTTGACTGGATCTTTAAGGCCTTTATTCTACTGCTACTAATGCTACTAGGGATAGGATTGCTTGCCTGCTTGTGTAAATGCATTTTCAAACAAATCATGGATATACCTATTTAGCTGGTTGTCATGATATGACAAAAGGTGGGAGTGTGGTATTGTGTGAAGCAAATAATTGCATGATGGGAAAACTAGCCAAGTCTTCTTAGTACAATTGAATTTAAACGGATTTTCACATAACCTAAGGCACAGATCCAGAATACACATAGACAGCATGTCCTGAGAACTGGGTGACTCTGAGAGTCTAGATAAGGCTTGAACCTAGAAGTAGTCTCAATACATACCAAGCTGATCAACTGTCTCTTCCTGTTCGTAAACAAGTTTGTCCAGTTCTTAAAACAAAGACAAGATAATGATATGAAACTCCATTCCCCTAAAGGTCAGCAAGGTGACGCCATTGTAACGATTATTACTTATGTTTTACTTTCGATCAAATTCCTGACCAAGTTGTATTCATGTTATCTTGATCCTATAATGTATAAGAATCGCCTTCTTTTTCTGTAATATCGCAGACTTGGGACGGACTCAGCAGTTTGTACTGACTGCCTTCCGACTTCAAAAGTCTCAGCCATTTACTGCTAGCAGTCAGTTCTAATTCGGAAATAAAGTTCAGTTTTGCTTACCTAATGAATCATGTTTATATTTCTGTATCACAGTCAAGACGCGGGGAAAATATCAAATACGACAACACCACTCCACTAGGTTCTCTATCTCCCTCCTGTATTCTGACTCGTCGTTATTCAAGATCCGGCCCACTATGGTTGTATCGTCAGTAAACTTGTAGATGAAGTTGGAACCCAATTTTGCCAAGTAGTCGCGTGTGTACAGGAAGTAGAGTAGGGGGCTAAGTACGCAGCCTTGTGGGGCCCCGGTATTGAGGACTATTGTGGAGGAGGTGTTGTTGTTTATTCTTACTGATTGTGGTCTGTGGGGTAAAAAGTCGAGGATCCAGTTGCAGAGGGAGGGGTCCTGGGCTTTGGAGCTTTGATATGAGCTTGGCTGGGATTATGGTGTTGAAGACAGAGCTGTAGTCAATAAATAGGAGTCTGATGTAGGAGTCCTTGTTGTCGAGATGCTCTAGGGATGAGTGGAGGGCCAGGGAAATGACATCTGCTGTGGACCGGTTGCGACGGTATGCGAATTGAAGTGGGTCAAGGCATTCTGGGAGTATGGAGGTGATGCGCTTCATGACCAACCCCTCGAAGCGCTTCATTACAACTGACGTCAGGGCCACCAGACAGTAGTCATTGAGGCACGTTGCCTGGTTCTTCTTTGGCACCGGTATGATTGTGGTCTTCTTGAAGTAGGTGGGGACCTCGTAGCGGAGAAGGGACAGGTTAAAGATGTCCACGAACACATTTGCCAGCTGGTCTGCGCAGGCTCTGAGTGCACGACCAGGGATCCCGTTCAGACCCGTCGCCTTCCGAGGGTTCACTTTCAGGAAGGCCCATCTCTCTTTGGAAGCTGTGATGGTGGGTATGGGTGAGTTATGGGCTGCTGGGGCAGTCGACAGCGGATTGGTGGTTTCCTGCTCGAACCGAGCATAGAATGCATTGAGTTCATCGGGGCAGGGGTGCGCTGCTGCCAGAGATACTGCTCGGCTTCGCTTTGTAGCCCATTATATTGTTTAGGCCTTGCCACAACCGCCGAGAGTCTGTAACGCTAGTCTGTGACTCTAGCCTGGTCTGATATTCTCTCTTGGCGTCTCGGATGGCTTTGCGGAGGTCGTACCTGGATTTCTTGTATAGGTCAGGGTCGTCTGCCTTGAACGCCTCAGATCTGTCCTTCAGTAGGGAGTCAATCTCGCGGTTGAGCCATGGTTTCCGGTTTGGGAACGTACGTACTGCTTTCTTTAGCATGCAGTCGTCCACACATTTGCTAATGAAGTCTGTGGCATACTCATTTAAAGGCGAAACATTTATACGATCTGAAGAGAAACCAGAGTGTACTACTGCTGCTCTGTTAATGATGTTGGTGAACCACAAACCTTCCCTTATATCGATCAAATGACCACACAACCAGTTAGTTAGTTAGTTCAAAAGATGGTTTATTTACACACACAAGCGTTATCTCCACATGCAAACACAATATCTACTACGAGTTAAACTGCACCTATCAGCTACAATAACCTATACTTAACTTCAGGGCGACCGGCACTGTGCAAATGGATAAGGCCTTTATCTGGATTTCACTTGGCTGATTCGAAGAAAGTGGCTCTGTCTCTGCTGGGCTCCTCCATCAGGTAGCGATCTTTGGTCTTGAACTTAGCTGGCCGTTCCTGCTGCAATTGGGTTGGCACAGGCCGGATCCAAAAGAGACAGAACACATGGCTGTGCTCTCTTTTATCCCTCTGGGATTTTGCGCTCTTTGGGACGGACCTTAACCTTGGATCCAATAGTTCGACAGGGCTCTGATCACTGTCTTCCATTTCAGCCAATAAAGGGGCGGTTGCCTTGGTAGCTGGGTGGCTCCTTAGAGGTCATTGACCTTGGCAGTTGGGCTTTCTGAGTAAGGGGAGTGGCGCCGATCAGTCTGTGGCTGTACCGGTTGCTAGATTGGAGTTCTATTGTCCTGGGAAAATGGGCCATTAAAATGCAAACGGGCGGGGGTTTCGATCAGGTCTGGTTCCCTGTGTTTCAGATACACATAGGCTCTGTATCTGTCTGAGTCCTGGGTTGGCCATAATTCCCATGGTCCTTTGCAGGTGGCCATCTTAGATGGCTACACTACATACTCATTTAAGTTGGTCGCTGAGTTCTTAAAGATGGACCAGTCCACCGTCTCCATGCAGTCACGTAGGAGCTCTTCTGTTTCTTCGGACCAGCACTGCACGACCTTGTTAGCTAGATTCTCCCGCTAGTTTATAAGAGAGTGCGGGTTGGTTGGCACAGGGACTGTGACTGGTGGATGTTTTGCCATGCGGCACGGAACAGTTTTTCAAAAATTTAGTGTACCCAATTATTTTTTTTACAATTAAGGGGCACTTTAGCGTGTTCAATTAACCTGGCCGGCACATCTTTGGGTTGTGGGGGCGAAACGCACGCAAGCATGGGGAGAATGTGAAAACTCCACACGGACAGTGACCCAGAGCTGGTATCGAACCTGGGACCTCAGCGCCGTGAGGCAACAGGGCTAACCCACTGCGCCACAGTGCTGCCCCAGCACGGAACCGTTAACGGACAAACTTTTGTTTGTTCAAATTCAAACCGGGCCGCTTGACTCTGATTGGGCAAGGCATTGACATGGGGAATGCACCAGGGAATGGCTGTGCCCAAAACTTTTATTTCGGTGCAAAGTATGGACACACCGCTCCTGTCTGCAAAGGGCCAGCCCATGTGTGTATGTGTGTGTATATAAGAGGTAGAAACAGAAGTAGGCCATTTGGCCCATCGAATCTGCTCCGCGCCATTTGATGAGATCATGACTCATCTGATGTGATAATCCTCAATCCACTTTCCCGCCTTATCCCCGTAACCCTTGACCCCCTCACTAATTAAAAAATCTGTCTCTCTCGGCCTTGAACATACTTAACGACCCGGCCTCTACAGCTCTCTGCAGTAAAGGATTCCACAGATTCACTCCCCTCTGAGGGAAGAAATTCCTCCACATCTCCGTCTCAAATGGGCGCCCCCCCCCCCCCCCCCCCCCCGACTCTGAGATTCTGCCCTCTGGTCCCAGACTCTCCCACAAGAGAAAACGTCCTCTCAGCATCGACCCCGTCAATCCCACCAGAATCCTCTCTGTCTCAATAAGGTCGCCTCTCGTTCTTCTAAACTCCCAATGAGTACAGGCCCCGACCTACTCATCCCCTCCTCATAACAAAATCTCCCCATTCCCGGGATCAAGTGAACCTTCACTAGACAGCCTCCAATGCCGGGATATCTTTCCTTAGATATGGAGATCAAAACGGAAACCATGTCTCAACCGCGAGATTGACTCCCTACTGAAGGACAGATCTGAGGCGTTCAAGGCAGACGACCCTGACCTATACAAGAAATCCAGGTACGACTTCCGCAAAGACATCCGAGATCCCAAGAGAGAATATTACTGCAGTGATGTCAGAGAGTGGGTGGAGCTGGGCTGTCTGCCAGCTTTTTACTTTCATTTTAGGCTGTTTGCTGCAGGGCGTGTTTTAGTTTCGTTTTCAGTGTTGGAGCTGAAGCCAGACAGAGCAGGTGTACTGTTGATCTCTCTGCCATGAAAAGACTATCTCTTGATCATTTGGTGAATTCAGAATTATAAATGTTCTCAATTGTGAATGTAAACCTGATGTGCTTCTGTTAAAAGGTGTTTCTTCTGTCTTCTGGATGTTGTTTGGGAAGTTATTAAGGATTACTTAGTGTTGTATTCTTTGGGGGTTGTATTTCAATTGATGGTTGCTAAGATGTTCACTGTATGTTTTAAAAAGGTTAACTTGAGTTCATCGAATAAACATTGTTTTGCTTTAAAAAATACTTTTCCATTTCTGCTGTACCACACCTGTAGAGTGGGCCGTGTGCTCCCCATACCACAATCTATTAAAGGTTGTGGGTCAGGTGAACTCCTTTTAACAGAAGCACATCAGGTTTACATTCACTCCCTCACAAGTCTTTGCTGCTAAGACAATAAAACATTAGAGCAGAAGGAGGCCACTTGGCCCATTGAGTCTGTTCCGCCATTCAATGAGCTGTTGACTGATCTGACGTGAGAATCCCCAGCTTTCCCGCCTTATCCCCGTAACCCCCCCTATTCCCTCACCGATGAACATACTCAACGGACCAGCCTCGATGTTAGGTGGATTAGCCGCGCTAAATTGCCCCTTGGTGCACAAAGGTTAGGTGCGGGGTTAGGGCGGGGGATGGGGGTGAGGGAGTGGGCCTAGGTAATGTGTTCTTTCGGAGGGTCGGTGCAGACTAGATGGTCCGAATGGCCTCCTCCTGCACTGTAGGGAGCTCTCTGAGATAAAGAATTCCACAGATTCACTCCCCTCCCAGGGAAGAAATTCCTTCCTCATCTCTGTCTCCAAATGGGACCCCCCCCCCCCCCCCCCCCCCCCGACTCTGAGATTCTGCCCTCTGGTCCTAGACTCTCCCACAAGAGGACACATCAGCCAGGGGTACTGTCAGCTGGCACTGCCCTTGCCAGCAATGTGCTCCACGGCACCTGTCCGGTGTCCCCAAAATGCTCTACAATGGGTATTGTCCTTGTGTGAGCTGCCTGATGCCCTGCCGGTGGATGGTGGCTGTGGGTGGGTGGTGGGCCACATGCCCTCTTCCCCCCCTCCTCCTGTTACCACCCCCTCTTGGCTCTGGCACGCCCCCCCCCCCCTTCCCTCTGCCTCCCCCACCCCAGCCAGCCCTACCAGTGTCCAGCCCAACAACCTGCAGTCACTCGTCTCCGGATCCTACCTCCTCTCTCACTCCCTCATCAGCCCCGACACCGATTCACCATTTTTAAAAGTGCGAGCGTACCCCGCCATAGGAAATTCACCCCAGCGGAGGCGGGGAATCGCGGGGCCAGAGGAAAGTACTGGATTGGGCCCGCTAATTATATGCCAGCAGTGTTTACTGTACATGCGTTCTGGAACGCATTGACGTTGCTGTGGAATCCCGCCCAATATCTTTTGACTTACATCCTTATTATTGTTTCAAACCGGGCAGCACGGTGGCGCAGTGGGTTAGCACTGCTGCCTCATGGCGCCGAGCTCCCGGGTTCGATCCCGGCTCTGGGTCACTGTCCGTGTGGAGTTTGCACATTCTCCCCGTGTCTGCGTGGGTTTCGCCCCCACAACCCAAAGATGTGCAGGTGGATTGGCCATGCTAAATTGCCCCTTAATTGGAAAAAAATAATTGGGTGCTCTAAATTTTAAAAAAAATTGTTTCAAAGCTTCCCCCCTACCCTCTGTGCTTGTCTGCCTTGTATATGGGGGCGTCAGGAATTAAATAATAGTTAACCAGTTGTATTTGCTACATCGTTCATTATAGTTCGCGTTATAAATAAACATAATTGTGTTTGCATTTGTTAACCAGGTAACTAATCATTGGCCAAGGGCGTTGGTGAGTGTTTCTGTCACAATTATTGGTTAATTCACTTGTGCTGTGACTCTGGGGAGGGTGGGGCTGGATTTGACTGCGCCCTAGACCAGGGCTTCGTGACGTTTCTGAAAAGAAAACTTGGCACCGCAGTGTCCTGATGAGCAGGTTCTTTCAACAGACACTTCTGGTTGAAGGCGTTAACCCATTCTGGGTCCACATACCAAAATTAATAAAAGCAATGGGAACATGTGAAATACCAGGAAGGTCCCTTACACTACCCTGGTTATTTTTTAAAGTTATAAATCATCTTTCGTGTTGACGCTTGCCGCCAGTTTCCCGACCACCTCGCCGTCCCGTTAACATCGAGTGTTCCATTGTGTGTCTTACCGCCAATTGGCCCATTTGTGTCATGAAGGCTGCTGGGAAGGAACGTTTGCCCAGGGCCGTTTTTTGGAGCCTCTGACGTTTGTTCTAACAGGGCGCGTGTCTTCCTGCAAATGTAACTCCCGTCAAAACCAGAAGCCTATCTATATTTGTAACTTTAGCAGAGTCCAATAACTTGACCGGCAGCACTGACTGATGGATTTCTGGGCAGAATTTCTGCAACCTTGGGCACAGTCTGCTGAATTCCATGATATGCTCTTCTACAGATGTAACCTCCGACGTTCCAAATCTGACCCAGCCTCAGCTGCTCTTGACGAGCCGTCTGTTTGGTAAATCACGGCCGGGATTCTCCGAGCCCCCACGCCATAAAGGCGCAGGGGTGGGGAATGGGGCGTGGGGCTCGCCATCGGGTCCGACTCCTTCCCACGATTCTCCAGCAGCTGGAGAATCACCGCCAGTCGCGCGTGCACGCGGTCGACGCAGCACCGGTCGGGGGCTGTTGAAAGAGCCCCCCCCCCCCCCGCGCGGCGATTCTCCGCGGACGACCGGCTGAGTTTCTGCCGGCGTGGTTCACGTACGGCTCCATCCGGCAGAAGCTCGGAGTCGCGGCTGCGGTGGTCGTCCTGGTTGGGGGGGGGGGGGGGGGGGGGATCCGTAACCAGCAGGTTAGCCCCCTTAAATCAGAGAATCACTCCAGACCTTCTTAAAAAAAGTCTGGAGTGATTCACGCCCGTTTCCTCGCGGGCGTGGGGACATAACCCCATTATTAGAAAATACCGCCCCTTATTTGTGAAAGTTAATAACGTGTCCAGACTTTCAACTGAGTTTAAATACTCCAGCTCCAATTCTGTAAAAACCTCGCGTCTAATTCAGCTTCCATTCAGGAATGAAAGTGCCGAGGCCACGCCTTGTTTATTCTTGGGCGGGGACGTAACCCATGTCCACACGGTAACTTCATTCTTCCATCGGTCGTAGATATGCTCCTCGGAAAACAATGGTGGGTAGTCAAACCCCAACACTCCACCCTTGAATTGAGCCATCTGTTTCCCAAGTTGCCCCAAATCATCCTTCAGGTGAGAACTCGGAACTCTTTCATCCGAAGAAATCTTAGTTGGCGATCCTTTCTTCCTGACTCTTTCATCCGAAGAAATCTTAGTTGGCAATCGTTTCTTCCTGACAGGCAATATTGTCATGTGAGAGTACCTTTAAGAAATGAGTGCTTAAGAAATGTACCTTTAAGAAATTAATGTTTTTCAGTGATGTCAGAGTGTGGGTGGAGATGGGCAGTCTGTCAGCTTTTTACTTTCGTTTTAGGCTGCTTGCTGCAGGGTGTGTTTTCATTTCATTTTCAGTGATGGAGCTGAAGCCAGACAGAGCAGGCGTACTGTTGATCTCTCTGCCATGAAAAGACTATCTCTTGATCATTTGGTGAATTCAGAATTATAAATGTTCTCAGTAGTGAATGTAAACCTGATGTGCTTCTGTTAAAAGGTGTTTTGTGTGTCTTCTGGATGTGTTTGGGAAGTTATTAAGGATTACTTAGTGTTGTATTCTTTGGGGGTTGTATTTGAATTAATGGTTGCTAAGTTCACTGTATGTGTTAAAAAGGTTAACTTGAGTTCATAGAATAAACATTGTTTTGCTTTAAAAAATACTTTTCCATTTCTGCTGTACCACATCTGTAGAGTGGGCCGTGTGCTCCCCATACCACAATCTATTAAAAGTTGTGGGTCAGGTGAACTCCTTTTAACAGAAGCACATCAGGTTTACATTCACTACGGGGGTCGCACCGTGACACCCACGCCCCGGAAATGAATGGCAAAGGAAAGTATTCCAACCTCGGCCTCCTTGCACCTGCTGGAGATTGTGTCCACACGTCGAATCTGCAGGCGATGGGATTGTTTTATAACCAGAGCGGTGGACTGCGTCGCAGGCAGCGGCCTGGTTCTTAGGTGGTGTTGCGGCATGGCCTTTCCGGTGTTGGCGCCACTGTCAAATCATTAACTCACTGTGGTGAACGCTCCGCCGGCGGGATTCTCCGTTCCGCCACAGCCCAACCCCGCCCACGGTTTTCCTGGCGGCCTGGGGTGTCCCGTTGACAAACGGCGTGAAGACAGAATCCCACCGCCAGCGATGGGCCGCCAAGAAACTTCCTGCTGGGGAACCAGAAAATCCCATCCGACATCTCTATTTATCTGTTCCCCAGGGAACTTAATTCATATAAACAAAATTTCATTCGCCCAACTTTTACGATGCTTTAGTTGCACCTCTGACCCTAAAGGTCCAGCTGCCTTTCAACCCAGAATTTATGAAAACATGACCGCAGCTGTCACATGCACTAACCCAGGCTTTTAACCCTTACTGCACCAAATAGAAATAATACAATATATCTGAACATCCCTACATTCATCGCACTGCACTGACTTATGTTGTCCGATCAGTCAGTGCTGAGGGAGTGCCCGCACTGTCGGAGGGTCTGTGCTGAGGGAGTGCCCGCACTGTCGGAGGGTCAGTGCTGAGGGAGTGCTGCACTGTCGGAGGGTCTGTGCTGAGGGAGCGCCGCACTGTCGGGGGGTCAGTGCTGAGGGAGCGCCGCACTGTCGGAGGGTCAGTGCTGAGGGAGCGCCGCACTGTCGGAGGGTCACTGCTGAGGGAGCGCCGCACTGTCGGAGGGTCAGTGCTGAGGGAGTGCCGCACTGTCGGGGGGTCTGTGCTGAAGGAGTGCCCGCACTGTCGGGGGGTCTGTGCTGAGGGAGCGCCGCACTGTCGGGGGGTCAGTGCTGAGGGAGTGCCGCACTGTCGGAGGGTCAGTGCTGAGGGAGCGCCGCACTGTCGGAGGGTCTGTGCTGAGGGAGTGCCCGCACTGTCGGAGGGTCAGTGCTGAGGGAGTGCTACACAATTGGAGAATCAGTGCTGAGGGACTGCATGGGGCCTACATCACTGAAAATAAATTGACCTGGGCCATTTATCGCATTGGATGCATGTGGGATCCTGCTGTGTGCAAACTGATGTTTTCTCCCTCCCAAGTCTTTGCTGCTAAGACAATAAAACATTAGAGCAGAAGGAGGCCACTTGGCCCATTGAGTCTGTTCCGCCATTCAATGAGCTGTTGACTGATCTGACGTGAGAATCCCCAGCTTTCCCGCCTTATCCCCGTAACCCCCCCTATTCCCTCACCGATGAATATACTCAACGGACCAGCCTCGATGTTAGGTGGATTAGCCGCGCTAAATTGCCCCTTGGTGCACAAAGGTTAGGTGCGGGGTTAGGCCGGGGGATGGGGGTGAGGGAGTGGGCCTAGGTAATGTGTTCTTTCGGAGGGTCGGTGCAGACTAGATGGTCCGAATGGCCTCCTCCTGCACTGTAGGGAGCTCTCTGAGGTAAAGAATTCCACAGATTCACTCCCCTCCCAGGGAAGAAATTCCTCCCTCATCTCTGTCTCAAAATGGGCGCCCCCCCCCCCCCCCCCCGACTCTGAGATTCTGCCCTCTGGTCCTAGACTCTCCCACAAGAGGACACATCAGCCAGGGGTACTGTCAGCTGGCACTGCCCTTGCCAGCAATGTGCTCCACGGCACCTGTCCGGTGTCCCCAAAATGCTCTACAATGGGTATTGTCCTTGTGTGAGCTGCCTGATGCCCTGCCGGTGGATGGTGGCTGTGGGTGGGTGGTGGGCCACATGCCGTGTTCCCCTCCCCCCCTCCCGTTACCACCCCCTCTTGGCTCTGGCACGCCCCCCCTCCCCCCCCCCTTCCCTCTGCCTCCCCCACCCCAGCCAGCCCTACCAGTGTCCAGCCCAACAACCTGCAGTCACTCGTCTCCGGATCCTACCTCCTCTCTCACTCCCTCATCAGCCCCGACACCGATTCACCATTTTTAAAAGTGCGAGTGTACCCCGCCATAGGAAATTCACCCCAGCGGAGGCGGGGAATCGCGGGGCCAGAGGAAAGTACTGGATTGGGCCCGCTAATTATATGCCAGCAGTGTTTACTGTACATGCGTTCTGGAACGCATTGACGTTGCTGTGGAATCCCGCCCAATATCTTTTGACTTACATCCTTATTATTGTTTCAAACCGAGCAGCACGGTGGCGCAGTGGGTTAGCACTGCTGCCTCATGGCGCTGAGCTCCCGGGTTCGATCCCGGCTCTGGGTCACTGTCCGTGTGGAGTTTGCACATTCTCCCCGTGTATGCGTGGGTTTCGCCCCCACAACCCAAAGATGTGCAGGGTAGGCGGATTGGCCGCGCTAAATTGCCCCTTAATTGGAAAAAAAATAATTGGGTTCTCTAAATTTAAAAAAAAATTGTTTCAAAGCTTCCCCCCTACCCTCTGTGCTTGTCTGCCTTGTATATGGGGGCGTCAGGAATTAAATAATAGTTAACCAGTTGTATTTGCTACATCGTTCATTATAGTTCGCGTTATAAATAAACATAATTGTGTTTGCATTTGTTAACCTGGTAACTAATCATTGGCCAAGGGCGTTGGTGAGTGTTTCTGTAAGAATTATTGGTTAATTCACTTGTGCTGTGACTCTGGGGAGGGTGGGGCTGGATTTGACTGCGCCCTAGACCAGGGCTTCGTGACGTTTCTGAAAAGAAAACTTGGCACCGCAGTGTCCTGATGAGCAGGTTCTTTCAACAGACACTTCTGGTTGAAGGCGTTAACCCCATTCTGGGTCCACATACCAAAATTAATAAAAGCAATGGGAACATGTGAAATACCAGGAAGGTCCCTTACACTACCCTGGTTATTTTTTAAAGTTATAAATCATCTTTCGTGTTGACGCTGGCCGCCTGTTTCTAGACCACCTCGCCGTCCCGTTAACATCGAGTGTTCCATTGTGTGTCTTACCGCCGATCGGCCCATTTACATAAGAACTAGGAGCAGGCCCCTCGAGCCTGCTCCGCCATTCAATTAGATCATGGCTGATCTTTTGTGGACTCAGCTCCACTTTCCGGCCCGAACACCATAACCCTTAATCCCTTTATTCTTCAAAAAACGATCTATCTTTACCTTAAAAACATGTAATGAAGGAGCCTCAACTGCTTCACTGGGCAAGGAATTCCATAGATTCACAACCCTTTGGGTGAAGAAGTTCCTCCTAAACTCAGTCCTAAATCTACTTCCCCTTATTTTGAGGCTATGCCCCCTATTTCTGCTTTTACCTGCCAGTGGAAACAACCTGCCCGCATCTATCCTATCTATTCCCTTCATAATTTTAAATGTTTCGATAAGATCCCCCCTCATCCTTCTAAATTCCAACGAGTACAGTCCCAGTCTACTCAACCTCTCCTCATAATCCAACCCCTTCAGCTCTGGGATTAACCTAGTGAATCTCCTCTGCACACCCTCCAGTGCCAGTACGTCCTTTCTCAAGTAAGGAGACCAAAACTGAACACAATACTCCAGGTGTGGCCGCACTAACACCTTATACAATTGCAACATAACCTCCCTAGTCTTAAACTCCATCCCTCTAGCAATGAAGGACAAAATTCCATTTGCCTTCTTAATCACCTGTTGCACTTGTAAACCAACCTTCTGTGACTCATGCACTAGCACACCCAAGTCTCTCTGAACAGCGGCATGCTTTAATATTTTTTATTTTTTTTTAAAATTTAGATTACCCAATTATTTTTTCCAATTAAGGGGCAATTTAGTGTGGCCAATCCACCTACTCTGCACATTTTTGGGTTGTGGGGGCGAAACCCACGCAGACACGGGGAGAATGTGCAAACTCCACACGGACAGTGACCCAGAGCCGGGATCGAACCTGGGACCTCAGCGCCGTGAGGCGGTTGTGCTAACCACTAGGCCACCGTGCTGCCCTTTGCTTTAATATTTTATCGTTTAAATAATAATCCCGTTTGCTGTTATTCCTACCAAAATGGATAACCTCACATTTGTCAACATTGTATTCCATCTGCCAGACCCGAGCCCATTCACTTAACCTATCCAAATCCCTCTGCAGACTTCCGGTATCCTCTGCACTTTTCGCTTTACCACTCATCTTAGTGTCATCTGCAAACTTGGACACATTGCCCTTGGTCCCCAACTCCAAATCATCTATGTAAATTGTGAACAATTGTGGGCCCAACACGGATCCCTGAGGGACATTTGTGTCATGAAGGCTGCTGGGAAGCAGTGGCGTGCAGAGGGGGGGGGGCCGACGGTGCATTGGCCCCGGGCATCCATTGGATGGGGGCATCCAATCAGAGAAGGAAAAAAAAAAATTTTCTTTAAAAAAAAATTTTTTTTTTTTTAATTTTTTAAAAAATTTAGATTACCCAACTATTTTTTTCAATTAAGGGGCAATTTAGCGTGGCCAATCCACCTACTCTGCATATTTTTTGGGTTGTGGGGGCGAAACCAACGCAGACACGGGGAGAATGTGCAAACTCCACACGGACATTGACCCAGAGCCGGGATCGAACCTGGGACCTCAGTTCCGTGAGGCGGTTGTGCTAACCACTAGAACATAGAACATGGAACATAGAACAGTACAGCACAGAACAGGCCCTTCGGCCCTCAATGTTGTGCCGAGCCATGATCACCCTACTCAAACCCACGTATCCACCCTATACCCGTAACCCAACAACCCCCCCCTTAACCTGACTTTTTTATTAGAACACTACGGGCAATTTAGCATGGCCAATCCACCTAACCCGCACATCTTTGGACTGTGGGAGGAAACCGGAGCACCCGGAGGAAACCCACGCACACAGGGGGAGGACGTGCAGACTCCACACAGACAGTGACCCAGCCGGGAATCGAACCTGGGACCCTGGAGCTGTGAAGCATTTATGCTAACCACCATGCTACCCTGCTGCCCCCACTAGGCCACCGTGCTGCCCCAGAGAAGGAAATAAGATAGTAATTTTAAAATTTCAGCGGTGATAAATCAATTTTTGGAGGCTCACCACACTGCAGCGGCAGTTGTTAGCCCTTTATTCCTTTAACACGGTGTACCCTTTCTGTCTAGAGAAAATGGTCCTTCTCCCCATCCCCCCACACGCATGCGGATGATGTACGTGGTGCAACCATCAAAAGCAACAAGCAGACGTGGCTGTTCGTTCCTGTGTTTCGTCGAGTCATAACTCGTCTTTTCTTCAGCTTTTTGTGCATCTAGATTAGTTCTTTTACCTACTCAGGTCAGTGAATAGCTCTAGAACAGGTGCAACTACGGTTGTTATAGGTTTTTTGGCGATATTTAATGAAATATTTATGTGGGATGTAGTAAGAGTGAAGCCTGGATGATCAGAGGACTGCTATGGCATTTAATCTCGGAATAGGAGACATTTATTCCTTAACATGCTAATATTCGAATACAGATACCACTAATTTGCAAATCTATGATATAAATTGCACAAAATTATCAGTGGAGAATCAGTGTGAAATAATTTGATACGAAGGAACAAAGAAATGAAATATGGTTTATCCGTCTGCAACTGACCGATTGTTTACCATTTTCTTCCCATTTTCTCATGCGTCTTACGGTTTTTGAGATAGAAAATGAAATGTTACGAGTATTTCGTGTACAACCGAGTGGAGCACAGAACAGGAAAAAAAAGAGGGCCAGAGTCGAAGAAGAGTCCCATCAAAGAGGGGCATTAGATGCATGGATAAAAAGAAGTAAAGAAGAAGTAGGAGAACCTGGAGAAGTAAAAGATGATGTGGGTGCAGAGAAGGATTTTTCTGATACATATTCAGCTCGGTCAGAACATAATACTCTCTCTCCTCAGTCTCGTTGTCAGGATGATGATCCATGTGAAGAAAATAAAGAAGATATTTGCATATCTTTGCAAAGAAGCGAATTTGGCTGTTTGAAGAAACCGATTCCAGATCATTTGAAGATGACAATATTACAACATGGCCCTGAAAGATATCAGAATAAAAGTGGTCCATTTGCTGAGAAGGATGGGAGATCATTTTCCAAACAGTGGTTTGATAAAGTTTCCACAAACGGAGAAATTGTGGAGAGAAAATGGTTGTTATACTCTCCATATCGGAAAGCATGCTACTGTTTTGTTTGCTTTTTGTTTTCAAAGGAGCATTTGTCGTCTGTGTCAAACTTTGGAAAGGAAGACGGTTTCTCCACTTGGAGAAAATTAAATCCAACAATACCTGACCATGAGAAAAGCCCTTCTCATCGAGCTCACATGAGGGAATACCTGAACCTTGTAGTTCGACTCCATCATTCAACTACGATAGATGCTGAACTTCAACAGCAAATGTCTGCTGAAAAGAAAAGATGGAAAGCTATAACTGAACGGATTGTCGAGGTTATATCCTTTCTGGCAAAACAGAATCTGGCCTATCGTGGACATCGAGGAGAAGGAATATCTGGGTTATCAGAGCCAGGGGAGACAGTCAGTGAAAATACAGGAAACTTTCTAGCAACAATCAGACTTTTGGCCAAATATGATGACATCTTAGCAAAACACTTGCAGAGAGGGAAAGAGAAACCAAAAAGTGTCACCTATTTGTCCAACAGAATTCAAAACGAAATAATCAATCTTCTTGGTGAAACTGTCAAGAAAAATATAATTTCCGAAATTAAGGACGCAAAATATTTTAGCATAATGCTGGATTCAACTCCAGATATTGCCCATGAAGATCAGGTTTCTGAAATTCTGCGTTACGTTCATATTGATTAAAACAGAAAAGTAGAAATAAAGGAGACATTTCTGGGATTTTTTCAAGTCAACAAGAAAGATGCAGTCAGCCTGGTAAATAAAATTCAGGAAAAATTGTAAGAAGACAAAATTTCCATGAATGACTGTCGTGGTCAAGCATATGATAACGCAGCAGTTATGGTTGGAGTGAGAGGAGGTGTTCAACAAAAAATTCTTGAAGTTAACCAAAAGCTGTGTTTGTGAACTGCGAGAACCACAGCCTCAATTTGGCCTGTGTCCATGCAAGTGAGGTGCAACCTGTTGTTGTTACATTTTTTGGCATTCTAGAAAAACTCTTTACTTTTTTTCTTCATCTACTTCTCGTTGGGAAGTGTTAAAATCATTTGTCACTCGGACTGTGAAAAGACAGTGTGACACAAGATGGAGTTCCAGCCATGATGCTGTGCAAGTAATCCACGAAGAGTGTGACAACGTTATTGCAAGCCTTCAACACCTGCTGGAAGGAGAATTTTCAAGGGAAACTAAATCTGATGCAGGATCGCTACTTAACTCTATTCAACAGTTCCCGTTTATAGCTTTATTAAATTTTTGGTACTCAGTTTTATCATCAGTGGAGAAAGTCTCAAAACGTTTGCAGGATCCGAAAATGGGGTTCCATGAAGCTTCTTGTGATCTGAGAGGACTTATTCATATCTTGAATTTGAAGAATGACGAAATTATCCACAATGCAATAGATTTAGCCAATGAATATTGTGAAAATTGGGGAATACCAATTGCACGAACAAGGAGAATAAGAAGAATGCCTGGAGAGTCAGCAAGAGATAGTGGACTGACGGCACAAGAAGAAATGAATAGAGTAATGGTAGAGATTGTGAACAGATTAAAAACTGAAATTGAAGACCGCAGTGTCCGTCTTCAAAGACTCGGTGACCGATTTTCTTTTCTTCTGAGTAGTGATTGAAGATGAACAAGAAAGAGAGAAATTAAAAAAGGAATGTTCAGACTTTGCAAATTATTATGACAATGATGTGGTTGCAATTCAGTTATATGACGAAATTATTGATTTTGTGATGCTCCTTCGAGCTGGAGGGAATAGAGTTCCCCCTGATCCTATAGATCCTCTGGAGTCTTTACTGCAGTATGGGAGGGATGTCTTTCCGACGCTGTGTGTTTCATACAGATTACTGCTTACAATTGCATTTTCAGTCGCAAGCTGTGAAAGGTCATTTTCAAAACTGAAATTAATAAAAACATATCTGAGGTCTTCTATGTCACAGGAGCGACTGACCAACCTGGCTTTAATAAGCATTGAAAAAGAATTTCTCACAGCTGATGTAAAAAGTGAAGTAGTTCAGGTGTTTTGTGACAGGATGTATCATTTGGGGAAAATAACTTAATAAATTTGATTGATTAATATTAAAATCGAATAAAGCGTTTATTTCATGTTTCATCTGTGTTTATATATTCAAAATGTTTTCCATTCTCATAATATTTCTCAGTATATTAGGCCTTATACTTGAGTCTTTGGGGCATACAATCAAGATTTGCCCCGGGCATCACCAGACCTCTGCACGCCGCTGCTGGGAAGGAACGTTTGCCCAGGGCCGTTTACTGGAGCCTCTGACGTTTGTTCTAACAGGGCGCGTGTCTTTCTGCAAATGTAACTCCCGACAAAACCAGAAGCCTATCTATATTTGTAACTTTAGCAGAGTCCAATAACTTGACCGGCAGCACTGACTGATGGATTTCTGGGCAGAATTTCTGCAACCTTGGGCTCAGTCTGCTGAATTCCATGATATGCTCTTCTACAGATGTAACCTCCGACGTTCCAAATCTGACCCAGCCTCAGCTGCTCTTGACGAGCCGTCTGTTTGGTAAATCACGGCCGGGATTCTCCGAGCCTCCACGCCATAAAGGCGCAGGGGTGGGGAATGGGGCGTGGGGCTCGCCATCGGGTCCGACGCCTTCCCCCGATTCTCCAGCAGCTGGAGAATCACCGCTAGTCGCGCGTGCGCGCGGTCGACGCAGCACCGGTCGGGGGCTGTTGAAAGAGCCCCCCCCCCCCCCGCGCGGCGATTCTCCGCGGACGACCGGCTGAGTTTCTGCCGGCGGTGTTCACGTATGGCTCCATCCGGCAGAAGCTCGGAGTCGCGGCTGCGGTGGTCGTCCTGGTGGGGGTGGGGGGGGGGGGGGGGGGGGGGCAGGGGGATCCGTAACCAGCAGGTTAGCCCCCTTAAATCAGAGAATCACTCCAGACCTTCTAAAAAAAAGTCTGGAGTGATTCACGCCCGTTTCCTCGCGGGCGTGGGGACATAACCCCATTATTAGAAAATACCGCCCCTTATTTGCGAAAGTTAATAATGTGTCCAGACTTTCAACTGAGTTTAAATACTCCAGCTCCAATTCTGTAAAACCTCGCGTCTAATTCAGCTTCCATTCAGGAATGAAAGTGCCGAGGCCACGCCTTGTTTATTCTTGGGCGGGGACGTAACCCATGTCCACACGGTAACTTCATTCTTCCATCGGTCGTAGATATGCTCCTCGGAAAACAATGGTGGGTAGTCAAACCCCAACACTCCACCCTTGAATTGAGCCATCTGTTTCCCAAGTTGCCCCAAATCATCCTTCAGGTGAGAACTCGGAACTCTTTCATCCGAAGAAATCTTAGTTGGCGATCCTTTCTTCCTGACTCTTTCATCCGAAGAAATCTTAGTTGGCAATCGTTTCTTCCTGACAGGCAATATTGTCATGTGAGAGTACCTTTAAGAAATGAGTGCTTAAGAAATGTACCTTTAAGAAATTAATGTTTTTCAGTGATGTCAGAGTGTGGGTGGAGATGGGCAGTCTGTCAGCTTTTTACTTTCGTTTTAGGCTGCTTGCTGCAGGGTGTGTTTTCATTTCATTTTCAGTGATGGAGCTGAAGCCAGACAGAGCAGGCGTACTGTTGATCTCTCTGCCATGAAAAGACTATCTCTTGATCATTTGGTGAATTCAGAATTATAAATGTTCTCAGTAGTGAATGTAAACCTGATGTGCTTCTGTTAAAAGGTGTTTTGTGTGTCTTCTGGATGTTGTTTGGGAAGTTATTAAGGATTACTTAGTGTTGTATTCTTTGGGGGTTGTATTTGAATTAATGGTTGCTAAGTTCACTGTATGTGTTAAAAAGGTTAACTTGAGTTCATAGAATAAACATTGTTTTGCTTTAAAAAATACTTTTCCATTTCTGCTGTACCACATCTGTAGAGTGGGCCGTGTGCTCCCCATACCACAATCTATTAAAAGTTGTGGGTCAGGTGAACTCCTTTTAACAGAAGCACATCAGGTTTACATTCACTACGGGGGTCGCACCGTGACACCCACGCCCCCGGAAATGAATGGCAAAGGAAAGTATTCCAACCTCGGCCTCCTTGCACCTGCTGGAGATTGTGTCCACACGTCGAATCTGCAGGCGATGGGATTGTTTTATAACCAGAGCGGTGGACTGCGTCGCAGGCAGCGGCCTGGTTCTTAGGTGGTGTTGCGGCATGGCCTTTCCGGTGTTGGCGCCACTGTCAAATCATTAACTCACTGTGGTGAACGCTCCGCCGGCGGGATTCTCCGTTCCGCCACAGCCCAACCCCGCCCACGGTTTCCTGGCGGCCTGGGGTGTCCCGTTGACAAACGGCGTGAAGACAGAATCCCACCGCCAGCGATGGGCCGCCAAGAAACTTCCTGCTGGGGAACCAGAAAATCCCATCCGACATCTCTATTTATCTGTTCCCCAGGGAACTTAATTCATATAAACAAAATTTCATTCGCCCAACTTTTACGATGCTTTTAGTTGCACCTCTGACCCTAAAGGTCCAGCTGCCTTTCAACCCAGAATTTATGAAAACATGACCGCAGCTGTCACATGCACTAACCCAGGCTTTTAACCCTTACTGCACCAAATAGAAATAATACAATATATCTGAACATCCCTACATTCATCGCACTGCACTGACTTATGTTGTCCGATCAGTCAGTGCTGAGGGAGTGCCCGCACTGTCGGAGGGTCTGTGCTGAGGGAGTGCCCGCACTGTCGGAGGGTCAGTGCTGAGGGAGTGCTGCACTGTCGGAGGGTCTGTGCTGAGGGAGCGCCGCACTGTCGGGGGGTCAGTGCTGAGGGAGCGCCGCACTGTCGGAGGGTCAGTGCTGAGGAGCGCCGCACTGTCGGAGGGTCACTGCTGAGGGAGCGCCCGCACTGTCGGAGGGTCAGTGCTGAGGGAGTGCCGCACTGTCGGGGGGTCTGTGCTGAAGGAGTGCCCGCACTGTCGGGGGGTCTGTGCTGAGGGAGCGCCGCACTGTCGGGGGGTCAGTGCTGAGGGAGTGCCGCACTGTCGGAGGGTCAGTGCTGAGGGAGCGCCGCACTGTCGGAGGGTCTGTGCTGAGGGAGTGCCCGCACTGTCGGAGGGTCAGTGCTGAGGGAGTGCTACACAATTGGAGAATCAGTGCTGAGGGACTGCATGGGGCCTACATCACTGAAAATAAATTGACCTGGGCCATTTATCGCATTGGATGCATGTGGGATCCTGCTGTGTGCAAACTGATGTTTTCTCCCTCCCAAGTCTTTGCTGCTAAGACAATAAAACATTAGAGCAGAAGGAGGCCACTTGGCCCATTGAGTCTGTTCCGCCATTCAATGAGCTGTTGACTGATCTGACGTGAGAATCCCCAGCTTTCCCGCCTTATCCCCGTAACCCCCCCTATTCCCTCACCGATGAATATACTCAACGGACCAGCCTCGATGTTAGGTGGATTAGCCGCGCTAAATTGCCCCTTGGTGCACAAAGGTTAGGTGCGGGGTTAGGGCCGGGGGATGGGGGTGAGGGAGTGGGCCTAGGTAATGTGTTCTTTCGGAGGGTCGGTGCAGACTAGATGGTCCGAATGGCCTCCTCCTGCACTGTAGGGAGCTCTCTGAGGTAAAGAATTCCACAGATTCACTCCCCTCCCAGGGAAGAAATTCCTCCCTCATCTCTGTCTCAAAATGGGAGCCCCCCCCCCCCCCCCCCCCCCCCCCGACTCTGAGATTCTGCCCTCTGGTCCTAGACTCTCCCACAAGAGGACACATCAGCCAGGGGTACTGTCAGCTGGCACTGCCCTTGCCAGCAATGTGCTCCACGGCACCTGTCCGGTGTCCCCAAAATGCTCTACAATGGGTATTGTCCTTGTGTGAGCTGCCTGATGCCCTGCCGGTGGATGGTGGCTGTGGGTGGGTGGTGGGCCACATGCCCTCTTCCCCCCCCCCTCCCGTTACCACCCCCTCTTGGCTCTGGCACGCCCCCCCCCCTCCTTCCACTGCCTCCCCCACCCCAGCCAGCCCCACCAGTGTCCAGCCCAACAACCTGCAGTCACTCGTCTCCGGATCCCACCTCCTCTCTCACTCCCTCATCAGCCCCGACACCGATTCACCATTTTAAAAAGTGCGAGCGTACCCCGCCATAGGAAATTCACCCCAGCGGAGGCGGGGAATCGCGGGGCCAGAGGAAAGTACTGGATTGGGCCCGCTAATTATACGCCAGCAGTGTTTACTGTACATGCGTTCTGGAACGCATTGACGTTGCTGTGGAATCCCGCCCAATATCTTTTGACTTACATCCTTATTATTGTTTCAAACCGAGCAGCACGGTGGCGCAGTGGGTTAGCACTGCTGCCTCATGGCGCTGAGCTCCCGGGTTCGATCCCGGCTCTGGGTCACTGTCCGTGTGGAGTTTGCACATTCTCCCCGTGTCTGCGTGGGTTTCGCCCCCACAACCCAAAAATGTGCAGGTGGATTGGCCACGCCAAATTGCCCCTTAATTGGAAAAAAATAATTGGGTGCTCTAAATTTAAAAAAAAATTGTTTCAAAGCTTCCCCCCTACCCTCTGTGCTTGTCTGCCTTGTATATGGGGGCGTCAGGAATTAAATAATAGTTAACCAGTTGTATTTGCTACATCGTTCATTATAGTTCGCGTTATAAATAAACATATTTGTGTTCGCATTTGCTAACCTGGTAACTAATCATTGGCCAAGGGCGTTGGTGAGTGTTTCTGTAAGAATTATTGGTTAATTCACTTGTGCTGTGACTCTGGGGAGGGTGGGGCTGGATTTGACTGCGCCCTAGACCAGGGCTTCGTGACGTTTCTGAAAAGAAAACTTGGCACCGCAGTGTCCTGATGAGCAGGTTCTTTCAACAGACACTTCTGGTTGAAGGCGTTAACCCATTCTGGGTCCAAATACCAAAATTAATAAAAGCAATGGGAACATGTGAAATACCAGGAAGGACCCTTACACTACCCTGGTTATTTTTTAAGTTATAAATCATCTTTCGTGTTGACGCTGGCCGCCAGTTTCCCAACCACCTCGCCGTCCCGTTAACATTGAGTGTTCCATTGTGTGTCTTACCGCCGATCGGCCCATTTACATAAGAACTAGGAACAGGAGTCGGCCATCTGGCCACTCGAGCCTGCTCCGCCATTCAATTAGATCATGGCTGATCTTTTGTGGACTCAGCTCCACTTTCCGGCCCGAACACCATAACCCTTAATCCCTTTATTCTTCAAAAAACAATCTATCTTTACCTTAAAAACATGTAATGAAGGAGCCTCAACTGCTTCACTGGGCAAGGAATTCCATAGATTCACAACCCTTTGGGTGAAGAAGTTCCTCCTAAACTCAGTCCTAAATCTACTTCCCCTTATTTTGAGGCTATGCCCCCTATTTCTGCTTTTACCTGCCAGTGGAAACAACCTGCCCGCATCGATCCTATCTATTCCCTTCATAATTTTAAATGTTTCGATAAGATCCCCCCTCATCCTTCTAAATTCCAACGAGTACAGTCCCAGTCTACTCAACCTCTCCTCATAATCCAACCCCTTCAGCTCTGGGATTAACCTAGTGAATCTCCTCTGCACACCCTCCAGTGCCAGTACGTCCTTTCTCAAGTAAGGAGACCAAAACTGAACACAATACTCCAGGTGTGGCCGCACTAACACCTTATACAATTGCAACATAACCTCCCTAGTCTTAAACTCCATCCCTCTAGCAATGAAGGACAAAATTCCATTTGCCTTCTTAATCACCTGTTGCACTTGTAAACCAACCTTCTGTGACTCATGCACTAGCACACCCAAGTCTCTCTGAACAGCGGCATGCTTTAATATTTTTTTTTTTAAATTTAGATTACCCAATTATTTTTTCCAATTAAGGGGCAATTTAGTGTGGCCAATCCACCTACTCTGCACATTTTTGGGTTGTGGGGGCGAAACCCACGCAGACACGGGGAGAATGTGCAAACTCCACACGGACAGTGACCCAGAGCCGGGATCGAACCTGGGACCTCAGCGCCGTGAGGCGGTTGTGCTAACCACTAGGCCACCGTGCTGCCCTTTGCTTTAATATTTTATCGTTTAAATAATAATCCCGTTTGCTGTTATTCCTACCAAAATGGATAACCTCACATTTGTCAACATTGTATTCCATCTGCCAGACCCTAGCCCATTCACTTAACCTATCCAAATCCCTCTGCAGACTTCCGGTATCCTCTGCACTTTTCGCTTTACCACTCATCTTAGTGTCATCTGCAAACTTGGACACATTGCCCTTGGTCCCCAACTCCAAATCATCTATGTCAATTGTGAACAATTGTGGGCCCAACACGGATCCCTGAGGGACATTTGTGTCATGAAGGCTGCTGGGAAGGAACGTTTGCCCAGGGCCGTTTTTTGGAGCCTCTGACGTTTGTTCTAACAGGGCGCGTGTCTTTCTGCAAATGTAACTCCCGTCAAAACCAGAAGCCTATCTATATTTGTAACTTTAGCAGAGTCCAATAACTTGACCGCCAGCACTGACTGATGGATTTCTGGGCAGAATTTCTGCAACCTTGGGCACAGTCTGCTGAATTCCATGATATGCTCTTCTACAGATGTAACCTCCGACGTTCCAAATCTGACCCAGCCTCAGCTGCTCTTGACGAGCCGTCTGTTTGGTAAATCACGGCCGGGATTCTCCGAGCCCCCACGCCATAAAGGCGCAGGGGTGGGGAATGGGGCGTGGGGCCCACCATCGGGTCCGACGCCTTCCCCCGATTCTCCAGCAGCTGGACAATCACCGCCAGTCCCGCGTGCGCGCGGTCGACGCAGCACCGGTCGGGGGCTGTTGAAAGAGCCCCCCCCCCCCCCCGCGGCGATTCTCCGCGGACGACCGGCTGAGTTTCTGCCGGCGCGGTTCACGGATGGCTCCATCCGGCAGAAGCTCGGAGTCGCGGCTGCGGTGGTCGTCATGGTGGGGGGGGGGGGGGGGGGGGGGGGCAGGGAGATCCGTAACCGGCAGGTTAGACCCCTTAAATCAGAGAATCACTCCAGACCTTCTAAAAAAAAGTCTGGAGTGATTTACGCCCGTTTCCTCGCGGGCGTGGGGACATAACCCCATTATTAGAAAATACCGCCCCTTATTTGTGAAAGTTTTTTTTTTTAATTAAGGGGCAATTTAGCGCGGCCAATCCACCTAACCTGCACATCTTTGGGTTGTGGGGGCGAAACCCACGCAGACACGGGGAGAATGTGCAAACTCCACACGGACAGTGACCCAGGGCCGGGATTCGAACCCGGGTCCTCAGCGCCGTAGGCATCAATGCTAACCACTGCGCCACCGTGCTGCCCTTATTTGTGAAAGTTAATAACATGTCCAGACTTTCAACTGAGTTTAAATACTCCAGCTCCAATTCTGTAAAAACCTCGCGTCTAATTCAGCTTCCATTCAGGAATGAAAGTGCCGAGGCCACGTCTTGTTTATTCTTGGGCGGGGACGTAACCCATGTCCACACGGTAACTTCATTCTTCCATCGGTCGTAGATATGCTCCTCAGAAAACAATGGTGGGTAGTCAAACCCCAACACTCCACCCTTGAATTGAGCCATCAGTTTCCCAAGTTGCCCCAAATCATCCTTCAGGTGAGAACTCGGAACTCTTTCATCCGAAGAAATCTTAGTTGGCAATCCTTTCTTCCTGACAGGCAATATTGTCATGTGAGAGTACCTTTAAGAAATGAGTGTTTAAGAAATGTACCTTTAAGAAATTAATGTTTTTCAGTGATGTCAGAGTGTGGGTGGAGATGGGCAGTCTGTCAGCTTTTTACTTTCGTTTTAGGCTGCTTGCTGCAGGGTGTGTTTTCATTTCATTTTCAGTGATGGAGCTGAAGCCAGACAGAGCAGGCGTACTGTTGATCTCTCTGCCATGAAAAGACTATCTCTTGATCATTTGGTGAATTCAGAATTATAAATGCTCTCAGTAATGAATGTAAACCTAATATGCTTCTGGTAAAAGGTGTTTTAAGTCTTCTGGATGTTAAAAGGAAAGCTTAAAGGATTACTTAGTGTTGTATTCTTTCGGGGTTGTATTTGAATTGATGGTTGCTAAGATGTTCACTATGTTTTAAAAAGGTTAACTTGAGTTCATAGAATAAACATTGTTTTGCTTTTAAAAAAATACTTCTCCATTTCTGCTGTACCACACCTGTAGAGCGGGCCGTGTGCTCCCCATACCACAATCTAGTAAAAGTTGTGGGTCAGGTGAACTCCATGATACATTTTGGGGTTCTCTAAACCCTCGCCCATAACAATATACATCCTCTGTTACCACTGTTAAGGTCCGATGGCAACTCTATGATATAATAGGAACTCGGAAGCGAGTCTTGACTTCTTCAACTCCATGATTCTTGTGTTCAGTAATCACTTCTCCAACAACCTCACAGTGCCACCTGCATCCCCTTTATATACTGGTGCCGTCTATTAAAGAATAAGTGCAACCTGTTAAAGAATTGAAATCCCAGTTCCAACTGATGTACAAGCGAGCATTAACTCGGCTCGAACACGGCTTACTTGTGACTGTAAAAAGTCTCACGCCAAGCCGATAAAAGTTGTTGTTGCTTTAGAACTCCCGCCATCCGGCCTGGTCCCCTGAGGAGCAGAAGCGTCGACGCGCTCTGCCCACTGGATGCCAGAGGGAGCGGCTGGACAGAATTGTGAGACACTGTGCTCTCTTTATCCCTCTGGGATTTCGCTCTCTTTGGGACAGTCCTTAACCTTGGACCCAATAGTTCGACAGGGCTCTGATCACTGTCTTCGATTTCGGCCAATAAAGGGGCGGCTGCCTTGGTAGCTGGGTGGGTCCTTAGCGGTCAGTGACCTTGGCAGTTGTGCTTTCTGAGTAAGGGGAGTGGCGCTGATCAGTCTGTGGCTGTATCGGTTGCTTGATTGGAGTCCTATTGTCCTGGGAAAATGTGCCATTAAAATGCAAACGGGCGGGGGTTTCGATCAGGTCTGGTTGCCTGTGTTTCAGATCCACATAGGCTCTGTATCTGTCTGAGTCCTGGGTTGGCCATAATTCCCATAGTCCTTTGCAGGTGGCCATCTTAGATGGCTACACTACATACTCATTTAAGTTGGTCGCTGAGTTCTTAAAGATGGACCAGTCCACCGTCTCCATGCAGTCACGTAGGAGCTCTTCTGTTTCCTCGGACCAGCACTGCACGACCTTGTTAGCTAGATTCTCCCGCTAGTTTATAAGAGAGTGCGGGTTGGTTGGCACAGGGACTGTGACTGGTGGACGTTTTGCCATGCGGCACGGAACAGTTTTTCAAAAATTTAGTGTACCCAATTATTATTTTCACAATTAAGGGGCACTTTAGCGTGTTCAATTAACCTGGCCGGCACATCTTTGGGTTGTGGGGGCGAAACGCACGCAAGCACGGGGAGAATGTGAAAACTCCACACGGACAGTGACCCAGAGCTGGTATCGAACCTGGGACCTCAGCGCCGTGAGGCAACAGGGCTAACCCACTGCGCCACAGTGCTGCCCAAGCACGGAACCGTTAACGGACAAACTTTTGTTTGTTCAAATTCAAACCGGGCCGCTTGACTCTGATTGGGCAAGGCATTGACATGGGGAATGCACCAGGGAATGGCTATGCCCAAAACTTTTATTTCGGTGCAAAGTATGGACACACCTCTCCTCTCTGCAAAGGACCAGCCCATGTGTGTATGTGTGTGTATATAAGAGGTAGCAACAGAAGTAGGCCATTTGGCCCATCGACTCTGCTCCGCGCCATTTGATGAGATCATGACTCATCTGATGTGATAATCCTCAATCCACTTTCCCGCCTTATCCCCGTAACCTTTGAAACCTTCACTAATTAAAAAATCTGTCTCTCTCGGCCTTGAACATACTTAACGACCCGGCCTCTACAGCTCTCTGCGGTAAAGGATTCCACAGATTCACTCCCCTCTGAGAGAAGAAATTCCTCCTCATCTCTGTCTGAAATGGGCGCCCCCCTGACTCTGAGATTCTGCCCTCTGGTCCCAGACTCACCCACACAAGGAAACATCCTCTCAGCATCGACCCCGTCACCCCCACCCAGAATCCTCTCTGTCTCAATAAGGTCACCTCTCGTTCTTCTAAACTCCCAATGAGTACAGGCCCCGACCTACTCAACCCCTCCTCATAACAAAATCTCCCCATTCCCGGGATCAAGTGAACCGTCTCTGGACAGCCTCCAATGCCGGGATATCTTACCTTAGATACGGAGATCAAAACGGAAACCATGGCTCAACCGCCAGATTGACTCCCTACTGAAGGACAGATCTGAGGCGTTCAAGGCTACGACCCTATCCTATACAAGAAATCCAGGTACGACCTCCGCAAAGCCATCCGAGATGCCAAGAGAGAATATTACTGCAGTGATGTCAGAGAGTGGGTGGAGCTGGGCTGTCTGCCAGCTTTTTACTTTCATTTTAGGCTGTTTGCTGCAGGGCGTGTTTTAGTTTCGTTTTCAGTGTTGGAGCTGAAGCCAGACAGAGCAGGTGTACTGTTGATCTCTCTGCCATGAAAAGACTATCTCTTGATCATTTGGTGAATTCAGAATTATAAATGTTCTCAATTGTGAATGTAAACCTGATGTGCTTCTGTTAAAAGGTGTTTCTTCTGTCTTCTGGATGTTGTTTGGGAAGTTATTAAGGATTACTTAGTGTTGTATTCTTTGGGGGTTGTATTTCAATTGATGGTTGCTAAGATGTTCACTGTATGTTTTAAAAAGGTTAACTTGAGTTCATAGAATAAACATTGTTTTGCTTTAAAAAATACTTTTCCATTTCTGCTGTACCACACCTGTAGAGTGGGCCGTGTGCTCCCCATACTACAATCCATTAAAGGTTGTGGGTCAGGTGAACTCCTTTTAACAGAAGCACATCAGGTTTACATTCACTCCCTCACAAGTCTTTGCTGCTAAGACAATAAAACATTAGAGCAGAAGGAGGCCACTTGGCCCATTGAGTCTGTTCCGCCATTCAATGAGCTGTTGACTGATCTGACGTGAGAATCCCCAGCTTTCCCGCCTTATCCCCGTAACCCCCCCTATTCCCTCACCGATGAACATACTCAACGGACCAGCCTCGATGTTAGGTGGATTAGCCGCGCTAAATTGCCCCTTGGTGCACAAAGGTTAGGTGCGGGGTTTGGGCGGGGGATGGGGGTGAGGGAGTGGGCCTAGGTAATGTGTTCTTTCGGAGGGTCAGTGCAGACTAGATGGTCCGAATGGCCTCCTCCTGCACTGTAGGGAGCTCTCTGAGGTAAAGAATTCCACAGATTCACTCCCCTCCCAGGGAAGAAATTCCTCCCTGATCTCTGTCTCAAAATGGGCGCGCCCCCCCCCCCCCCCCCCCCCCCCCCCCCCCCCCCCCCCCCCGACTCTGAGATTCTGCCCTCTGGTCCTAGACTCTCCCACAAGAGGACACATCAGCCAGGGGTACTGTCAGCTGGCACTGCCCTTGCCAGCAATGTGCTCCACGGCACCTGTCCGGTGTCACCAAAATGCTCTACAATGGGTATTGTCCTTGTGTGAGCTGCCTGGTGCCCTGCCGGTGGATGGTGGCTGTGGGTGGGTGGTGGGCCACATGCCCTCTTCCCCCCCCCTCCTCCCGTTACCACCCCCTCTTGGCTCTGGCACGCCCCCCCTCCCCCCCCCCTTCCCTCTGCCTCCCCCACCCCAGCCAGCCCTACCAGTGTCCAGCCCAACAACCTGCAGTCACTCGTCTCCGGATCCTACCTCCTCTCTCACTCCCTCATCAGCCCCGACACCGATTCACCACTTTTAAAAGTGCGAGCGTACCCCGCCATAGGAAATTCACCCCAGCGGAGGCGGGGAATCGCGGGGCCAGAGGAAAGTACTGGATTGGGCCCGCTAATTATACGCCAGCAGTGTTTACTGTACATGCGTTCTGGAACGCATTGACGTTGCTGTGGAATCCCGCCCAATATCTTTTGACTTACATCCTTATTATTGTTTCAAACCGAGCAGCACGGTGGCGCAGTGGGTTAGCACTGCTGCCTCATGGCGCTGAGCTCCCGGGTTCGATCCCGGCTCTGGGTCACTGTCCGTGTGGAGTTTGCACATTCTCCCCGTGTCTGCGTGGGTTTCGCCCCCACAACCCAAAGATGTGCAGGCTAGGCGGATTGGCCGCCCTAAATTGCCCCTTAATTGGAAAAAAAATAATTGGGTTCTCTAAATTTAAAAAAAAATTGTTTCAAAGCTTCCCCCCTACCCTCTGTGCTTGTCTGCCTTGTATATGGGGGCGTCAGGAATTAAATAATAGTTAACCAGTTGTATTTGCTACATCGTTCATTATAGTTCGCGTTATAAATAAACATAATTGTGTTTGCATTTGCTAACCTGGTAACTAATCATTGGCCAAGGGCGTTGGTGAGTGTTTCTGTCACAATTATTGGTTAATTCACTTGTGCTGTGACTCTGGGGAGGGTGGGGCTGGATTTGACTGCGCCCTAGACCAGGGCTTCGTGACGTTTCTGAAAAGAAAACTTGGCACCGCAGTGTCCTGATGAGCAGGTTCTTTCAACAGACACTTCTGGTTGAAGGCGTTAACCCATTCTGGGGCCACATACCAAAATTAATAAAAGCAATGGGAACATGTGAAATACCAGGAAGGACCCTTACACTACCCTGGTTATTTTTTTAAGTTATAAATCATCTTTCGTGTTGACGCTGGCCGCCAGTTTCCCGACCACCTCGCCGTCCCGTTAACATCGAGTGTTCCATTGTGTGTCTTACCGCCGATCGGCCCATTTACATAAGAACTAGGAGCAGGAGTAGGCCATCTGGCCCCTCGAGCCTGCTCCGCCATTCAATGGGATTATGGCTGATCTTTTGTGGACTCAGCTCCACTTTCCGGCCCGAACACCATAACCCTTAATCCCTTTATTCTTCAAAAAACAATCTATCTTTACCTTAAAAACGTAATGAAGGAGCCTCAACTGCTTCACTGGGCAAGGAATTCCATAGATTCACAACCCTTTGGGTGAAGAAGTTCCTCCTAAACTCAGTCCTAAATCTACTTCCCCTTATTTTGAGGCTATGCCCCCTATTTCTGCTTTTACCTGCCAGTGGAAACAACCTGCCCGCATCTATCCTATCTATTCCCTTCATAATTTTAAATGTTTCGATAAGATCCCCCCTCATCCTTCTAAATTCCAACGAGTACAGTCCCAGTCTACTCAACCTCTCCTCATAATCCAACCCCTTCAGCTCTGGGATTAACCTAGTGAATCTCCTCTGCACACCCTCCAGTGCCAGTACGTCCTTTCTCAAGTAAGGAGACCAAAACTGAACACAATACTCCAGGTGTGGCCGCACTAACACCTTATACAATTGCAACATAACCTCCCTAGTCTTAAACTCCATCCCTCTAGCAATGAAGGACAAAATTCCATTTGCCTTCTTAATCACCTGTTGCACTTGTAAACCAACCTTCTGTGACTCATGCACTAGCACACCCAAGTCTCTCTGAACAGCGGCATGCTTTAATATATATATTTTTTTAAATTTAGATTACCCAATTATTTTTTCCAATTAAGGGGCAATTTAGTGTGGCCAATCCACCTACTCTGCACATTTTTGGGTTGTGGGGGCGAAACCCACGCAGACACGGGGAGAATGTGCAAACTCCACACGGACAGTGACCCAGAGCCGGGATCGAACCTGGGACCTCAGCGCCGTGAGGCGGTTGTGCTAACCACTAGGCCACCGTGCTGCCCTTTGCTTTAATATTTTATCGTTTAAATAATAATCCCGTTTGCTGTTATTCCTACCAAAATGGATAACCTCACATTTGTCAACATTGTATTCCATCTGCCAGACCCTAGCCCATTCACTTAACCTATCCAAATCCCTCTGCAGACTTCCAGTATCCTCTGCACTTTTTGCTTTACCACTCATCTTAGTGTCATCTGCAAACTTGGACACATTGCCCTTGGTCCCCAACTCCAAATCATCTATGACAATTGTGAACAATTGTGGGCCCAACACGGATCCCTGAGGGACATTTGTGTCATGAAGGCTGCTGGGAAGGAACGTTTGCCCAGGGCCGTTTATTGGAGCCTCTGACGTTTGTTCTAACAGGGCGCGTGTCTTTCTGCAAATGTAACTCCCGCCAAAACCAGAAGCCTATCTATATTTGTAACTTTAGCAGAGTCCAATAACTTGACCGGCAGCACTGACTGATGGATTTCTGGGCAGAATTTCTGCAACCTTGGGCACAGTCTGCTGAATTCCATGATATGCTCTTCTACAGATGTAACCTCCGACGTTCCAAATCTGACCCAGCCTCAGCTGCTCTTGACGAGCCGTCTGTTTGGTAAATCACGGCCGGGATTCTCCGAGCCCCCACGCCATAAAGGCGCAGGGGTGGGGAATGGGGCGTGGGGCTCGCCATCGGGTCCGACGCCTTCCCCTGATTCTCCAGCAGCTGGACAATCACCGCCAGTCCCGCGTGCGCGCGGTCGACGCAGCACCGGTCGGGGGCTGTTGAAAGAGCCCCCCCCCGCGGCGATTCTCCGCGGACGACCGGCTGAGTTTCTGCCGGCGCGGTTCACGGATGGCTCCATCCGGCAGAAGCTCGGAGTCGCGGCTGCGGTGGTCGTCCTAGTGGGGGTGGGGGGGGGGGGGGGCAGGGGGATCCGTAACCGGCAGGTTAGACCCCTTAAATCAGAGAATCACTCCAGACCTTCTAAAAAAAAGTCTGGAGTGATTTACGCCCGTTTCCTCGCGGGCGTGGGGACATAACCCCATTATTAGAAAATACCGCCCCTTATTTGTGAAAGTTTTTTTTTAATTAAGGGGCAATTTAGCGTAGCCAATCCACCTAACCTGCACATCTTTGGGTTGTGGGGGCGAAACCCACGCAGACACGGGGAGAATGTGCAAACTCCACACGGACAGTGACCCAGGGCCGGGATTCGAACCCGGGTCCTCAGCGCCGTAGGCATCAATGCTAACCACTGCGCCACCGTGCTGCCCTTATTTGTGAAAGTTAATAACATGTCCAGACTTTCAACTGAGTTTAAATACTCCAGCTCCAATTCTGTAAAAACCTCGCGTCTAATTCAGCTTCCATTCAGGAATGAAAGTGCCGAGGCCACGCCTTGTTTATTCTTGGGCGGGGACGTAACCCATGTCCACACGGTAACTTCATTCTTCCATCGGTCGTAGATATGCTCCTCGGAAAACAATGGTGGGTAGTCAAACCCCAACACTCTACCCTTGAATTGAGCCATCAGTTTCCCAAGTTGCCCCAAATCATCCTTCAGGTGAGAACTCGGAACTCTTTCATCCGAAGAAATCTTAGTTGGCGATCCTTTCTTCCTGACAGGCAATATTGTCATGTGAGAGTACCTTTAAGAAATGAGTGTTTAAGAAATGTACCTTTAAGAAATTAATGTTTTTCAGTGATGTCAGAGTGTGGGTGGAGATGGGCAGTCTGTCAGCTTTTTACTTTCGTTTTAGGCTGCTTGCTGCAGGGTGTGTTTTCATTTCATTTTCAGTGATGGAGCTGAAGCCAGACAGAGCAGGCGTACTGTTGATCTCTCTGCCATGAAAAGACTATCTCTTGATCATTTGGTGAATTCAGCATTATAAATGCTCTCAGTAATGAATGTAAACCTAATATGCTTCTGGTAAAAGGTGTTTTAAGTCTTCTGGATGTTAAAAGGAAAGCTTAAAGGATTACTTAGTGTTGTATTCTTTCGGGGTTGTATTTGAATTGATGGTTGCTAAGATGTTCACTATGTTTTAAAAAGGTTAACTTGAGTTCATAGAATAAACATTGTTTTGCTTTTAAAAAAATACTTCTCCATTTCTGCTGTACCACACCTGTAGAGCGGGCCGTGTGCTCCCCATACCACAATCTAGTAAAAGTTGTGGGTCAGGTGAACTCCATGATACATTTTGGGGTTCTCTAAACCCTCGCCCATAACAATATACATCCTCTGTTACCACTGTTAAGGTCCGATGGCAACTCTATGATATAATAGGAACTCGGAAGCAAGTCTTGACTTCTTCAACTCCATGATTCTTGTGTTCAGTAATCACTTCTCCAACAACCTCACAGTGCCACCTGCATCCCCTTTATATACTGGTGCCGTCTATTAAAGAATAAGTGCAACCTGTTAAAGAATTGAAATCCCAGTTCCAACTGATGTACAAGCGAGCATTAACTCGGCTCGAACACGGCTTACTTGTGACTGTAAAAAGTCTCACGCCAAGCCGATAAAAGTTGTTGTTGCAATTAGAACTCCCGCCATCCGGCCTGGTCCCCTGAGGAGCAGAAGCGTCGACGCGCTCTGCCCACTGGATGCCAGAGGGAGCGGCTGGACAGAATTGTGAGACACTGTGCTCTCTTTATCCCTCTGGGATTTTGCTCTCTTTGGGACGGTCCTTAACCTTGGACCCAATAGTTCGACAGGGCTCTGATCACTGTCTTCGATTTCGGCCAATAAAGGGGCGGCTGCCTTGGTAGCTGGGTGGGTCCTTAGCGGTCAGTGACCTTGGCAGTTGTGCTTTCTGAGTAAGGGGAGTGGCGCCGATCAGTCTGTGGCTGTATCGGTTGCTTGATTGGAGTCCTATTGTCCTGGGAAAATGTGCCATTAAAATGCAAACGGGCGGGGGTTTCGATCAGGTCTGGTTGCCTGTGTTTCAGATCCACATAGGCTCTGTATCTGTCTGAGTCCTGGGTTGGCCATAATTCCCATGGTCCTTTGCAGGTGGCCATCTTAGATGGCTACACTACATACTCATTTAAGTTGGTCGCTGAGTTCTTAAAGATGGACCAGTCCACCGTCTCCATGCAGTCACGTAGGAGCTCTTCTGTTTCCTCGGACCAGCACTGCACGACCTTGTTAGCTAGATTCTCCCGCTAGTTTATAAGAGAGTGCGGGTTGGTTGGCACAGGGACTGTGACTGGTGGACGTTTTGCCATGCGGCACGGAACAGTTTAAAAAAAAATTTAGTGTACCCAATAAATTTTTTTACAATTAAGGGGCACTTTAGCGTGTTCAATTAACCGAGCCGGCACATCTTTGGGTTGTGGGGGCGAAACGCACGCAAGCACGGGGAGAATGTGAAAACTCCACACGGACAGTGACCCAGAGCTGGTATCGAACCTGGGACCTCAGCGCCGTGAGGCAACAGGGCTAACCCACTGCGCCACAGTGCTGCCCCAGCACGGAACCGTTAACGGCCAAACTTTTTTTTGTTCAAATTCAAACCGGGCCGCTTGACTCTGATTGGGCAAAGCACTGACATGGGGAATGCACCAGGGAATGGCTGTGCCCAAAACTTTTATTTCGGTGCAAAGTATGGACACACCGCTCCTGTCTGCAAAGGGCCAGCCCATGTGTGTATGTGTGTGTATATAAGAGGTAGAAACAGAAATAGGCCATTTGGCCCATCGAATCTGCTCCACGCCATTTGATGAGATCATGACTCATCTGATGTGATAATCCTCAATCCACTTTCCCGCCTTATCCCCGTAACCTTTGAAACCTTCACTAATTAAAAAATCTGTCTCTCTCGGCCTTGAACATACTTAACGACCCGGCCTCTACAGCTCTCTGCGGTAAAGGATTCCACAGATTCACTCCCCTCTGAGGGAAGAAATTCCTCCTCATCTCTGTCTGAAATGGGCGCCCCCCTGACCCTGAGATTCTGCCCTCTGGTCCCAGACTCACCCACACAAGGAAACATCCTCTCAGCATCGACCCCGTCACCCCCACCCAGAATCCTCTCTGTCTCAATAAGGTCACCTCTCATTCTTCTAAACTCCCAATGAATACAGGCCCCGACCTACTCAACCCCTCCTCATAACAAAATCTCCCCATTCCCGGGATCAAGTGAACCTTCTCTAGACAGCCTCCAATGCCGGGATATCTTTCCTTAGATACGGAGATCAAAACGGAAACCATGTCTCAACCGCGAGATTGACTCCCTACTGAAGGACAGATCTGAGGCGTTCAAGGCAGACGACCCTGACCTATACAAGAAATCCAGGTACGACCTCCGCAAAGCCATCCGAGATGCCAAGAGAGAATATTACTGCAGTGATGTCAGAGAGTGGGTGGAGCTGGGCTGTCTGCCAGCTTTTTACTTTCATTTTAGGCTGTTTGCTGCAGGGTGTGTTTTAGTTGCGTTTTCAGTGTTGGAGCTGAAGCCAGACAGAGCAGGTGTACTGTTGATCTCTCTGCCATGAAAAGACTATCTCTTGATAATTTGGTGAATTCAGAATTATAAATGTTCTCAGTAGTGAATGTAAACCTGATGTGCTTCTGTTAAAAGGTGTTTCTTGTGTCTTCTGGATGTTGTTTGGGAAGTTATTAAGGATTACTTAGTGTTGTATTCTTTGGGGGTTGTATTTGAATTAATGGTTGCTAAGTTCACTGTATGTGTTAAAAAGGTTAACTTGGGTTCATAGAATAAACATTGTTTTGCTTTAAAAAATACTTTTCCATTTCTGCTGTACCACACCTGTAGAGTGGGCCGTGTGCTCCCCATACCACAATCCATTAAAGGTTGTGGGTCAGGTGAACTCCTTTGAACAGAAGCACATCAGGTTTACATTCACTACGGGGGTCGCACCGGTGACACCCACGCCCCGGAAATGAATGGCAAAGGAAAGTATTCCAACCTCGGCCTCCTTGCACCTGCTGGAGATGGTGTCCACACGTCGAATCTGCAGGCGATGGGATCGTTTTATAACCAGAGCGGTGGACGGCGTCGCAGGCAGCGGCCTGGTTCTTAGGTGGTGTTGCGGCCTGGCCTTTCCGGTGTTGGCGCCACTGGCAAATCATTAACTCACTGTGGTGAACGCTCCGCCGGCGGGATTCTCCGTTCCGCCACAGCCCAACCCCGCCCACGGTTTTCCTGGCGGCCTGGGGTGTCCCGTTGACAAACGACGTGAAGACAGAATCCCACTGCCAGCAATGGGCCGCCAAGAAACATCCTGCTGGGGAGCCAAGAAAATCCCACCCAACATCTCTATTTATCTGTTCCCCAGGGAACTTAATTCATATAAACAAAATTTCATTCGCCCAACTTTTACGATGCTTTAGTTGCACCTCTGACCCTAAACGTCCAGCTACCTTTCAACCCAGAATTTATGAAAACATGACCGCAGCTGTCACACACACTAACCCAGGCTTTTAACCCTTACTGCACCAAATAGAAATAATGCAATATATCTGAACATCCCTACATTCATCGCACTGCACTGACTTATGTTGTCCGATCAGTCAGTGCTGAGGGAGTGCCCGCACTGTCGGAGGGTCTGTGCTGAGGGAGTGCCCGCACTGTCGGAGGGTCTGTGCTGAAGGAGTGCTACACAATTGGAGAATCAGTGCTGAGGGAGTGCATGGGGCCTACATCACTGAAAATAAATTGACCTGGGCCATTTATCGCATTGGATGCATGTGGGATCCTGCTGTGTGCAAACTGATGTTTTCTCCCTCACAAGTCTTTGCTGCTAAGACAATAAAACATTAGAGCAGAAGGAGGCCACTTGGCCCATTGAGTCTGTTCCGCCATTCAATGAGCTGTTGACTGATCTGACGTGAGAATCCTCAGCTTTCCCGCCTTATCCCCGTAACCCCCCCTATTCCCTCACCGATGAATATACTCAACGGACCAGCCTCGATGTTAGGTGGATTAGCCGCGCTAAATTGCCCCTTGGTGCACAAAGGTTAGGTGCGGGGTTAGGCCGGGGGATGGGGGTGAGGGAGTGGGCCTAGGTAATGTGTTCTTTCGGAGGGTCGGTGCAGACTAGATGGTCCGAATGGCCTCCTCCTGCACTGTAGGGAGCTCTCTGAGGTAAAGAATTCCACAGATTCACTCCCCTCCCAGGGAAGAAATTCCTCCCTCATCTCTGTCTCAAAATGGGCGCCCCCCCCCCCCCCCCCCGACTCTGAGATTCTGCCCTCTGGTCCTAGACTCTCCCACAAGAGGACACATCAGCCAGGGGTACTGTCAGCTGGCACTGCCCTTGCCAGCAATGTGCTCCACGGCACCTGTCCGGTGTCCCCAAAATGCTCTACAATGGGTATTGTCCTTGTGTGAGCTGCCTGATGCCCTGCCGGTGGATGGTGGCTGTGGGTGGGTGGTGGGCCACATGCCGTGTTCCCCTCCCCCCCTCCCGTTACCACCCCCTCTTGGCTCTGGCACGCCCCCCCTCCCCCCCCCTTCCCTCTGCCTCCCCCACCCCAGCCAGCCCTACCAGTGTCCAGCCCAACAACCTGCAGTCACTCGTCTCCGGATCCTACCTCCTCTCTCACTCCCTCATCAGCCCCGACACCGATTCACCATTTTTAAAAAAGCGAGTGTACCCAACCATAGGAAATTCACCCCAGCGGAGGCGGGGAATCGCGGGGCCAGAGGAAAGTACTGGATTGGGCCCGCTAATTATATGCCAGCAGTGTTTACTGTACATGCGTTCTGGAACGCATTGACGTTGCTGTGGAATCCCGCCCAATATCTTTTGACTTACATCCTTATTATTGTTTCAAACCGAGCAGCACGGTGGCGCAGTGGGTTAGCACTGCTGCCTCATGGCGCTGAGCTCCCGGGTTCGATCCCGGCTCTGGGTCACTGTCCGTGTGGAGTTTGCACATTCTCCCCGTGTATGCGTGGGTTTCGCCCCCACAACCCAAAGATGTGCAGGGTAGGCGGATTGGCCGCCCTAAATTGCCCCTTAATTGGAAAAAAAATAATTGGGTTCTCTAAATTTAAAAAAAAATTGTTTCAAAGCTTCCCCCCTACCCTCTGTGCTTGTCTGCCTTGTATATGGGGGCGTCAGGAATTAAATAATAGTTAACCAGTTGTATTTGCTACATCGTTCATTATAGTTCGCGTTATAAATAAACATAATTGTGTTTGCATTTGTTAACCTGGTAACTAATCATTGGCCAAGGGCGTTGGTGAGTGTTTCTGTAAGAATTATTGGTTAATTCACTTGTGCTGTGACTCTGGGGAGGGTGGGGCTGGATTTGACTGCGCCCTAGACCAGGGCTTCGTGACGTTTCTGAAAAGAAAACTTGGCACCGCAGTGTCCTGATGAGCAGGTTCTTTCAACAGACACTTCTGGTTGAAGGCGTTAACCCATTCTGGGTCCACATACCAAAATTAATAAAAGCAATGGGAACATGTGAAATACCAGGAAGGTCCCTTACACTACCCTGGTTATTTTTTAAAGTTATAAATCATCTTTCGTGTTGACGCTGGCCGCCTGTTTCTAGACCACCTCGCCGTCCCGTTAACATCGAGTGTTCCATTGTGTGTCTTACCGCCGATCGGCCCATTTACATAAGAACTAGGAGCAGGCCCCTCGAGCCTGCTCCGCCATTCAATTAGATCATGGCTGATCTTTTGTGGACTCAGCTCCACTTTCCGGCCCGAACACCATAACCCTTAATCCCTTTATTCTTCAAAAAACGATCTATCTTTACCTTAAAAACATGTAATGAAGGAGCCTCAACTGCTTCACTGGGCAAGGAATTCCATAGATTCACAACCCTTTGGGTGAAGAAGTTCCTCCTAAACTCAGTCCTAAATCTACTTCCCCTTATTTTGAGGCTATGCCCCCTATTTCTGCTTTTACCTGCCAGTGGAAACAACCTGCCCGCATCTATCCTATCTATTCCCTTCATAATTTTAAATGTTTCGATAAGATCCCCCCTCATCCTTCTAAATTCCAACGAGTACAGTCCCAGTCTACTCAACCTCTCCTCATAATCCAACCCCTTCAGCTCTGGGATTAACCTAGTGAATCTCCTCTGCACACCCTCCAGTGCCAGTACGTCCTTTCTCAAGTAAGGAGACCAAAACTGAACACAATACTCCAGGTGTGGCCGCACTAACACCTTATACAATTGCAACATAACCTCCCTAGTCTTAAACTCCATCCCTCTAGCAATGAAGGACAAAATTCCATTTGCCTTCTTAATCACCTGTTGCACTTGTAAACCAACCTTCTGTGACTCATGCACTAGCACACCCAAGTCTCTCTGAACAGCGGCATGCTTTAATATTTTTTTTTTTTTAAATTTAGATTACCCAATTATTTTTTCCAATTAAGGGGCAATTTAGTGTGGCCAATCCACCTACTCTGCACATTTTTGGGTTGTGGGGGCGAAACCCACGCAGACACGGGGAGAATGTGCAAACTCCACACGGACAGTGACCCAGAGCCGGGATCGAACCTGGGACCTCAGCGCCGTGAGGCGGTTGTGCTAACCACTAGGCCACCGTGCTGCCCTTTGCTTTAATATTTTATCGTTTAAATAATAATCCCGTTTGCTGTTATTCCTACCAAAATGGATAACCTCACATTTGTCAACATTGTATTCCATCTGCCAGACCCTAGCCCATTCACTTAACCTATCCAAATCCCTCTGCAGACTTCCAGTATCCTCTGCACTTTTCGCTTTACCACTCATCTTAGTGTCATCTGCAAACTTGGACACATTGCCCTTGGTCCCCAACTCCAAATCATCTATGACAATTGTGAACAATTGTGGGCCCAACACGGATCCCTGAGGGACATTTGTGTCATGAAGGCTGCTGGGAAGGAACGTTTGCCCAGGGCCGTTTATTGGAGCCTCTGACGTTTGTTCTAACAGGGCGCGTGTCTTTCTGCAAATGTAACTCCCGTCAAAACCAGAAGCCTATCTATATTTGTAACTTTAGCAGAGTCCAATAACTTGACCGCCAGCACTGACTGATGGATTTCTGGGCAGAATTTCTGCAACCTTGGGCACAGTCTGCTGAATTCCATGATATGCTCTTCTACAGATGTAACCTCCGACGTTCCAAATCTGACCCAGCCTCAGCTGCTCTTGACGAGCCGTCTGTTTGGTAAATCACGGCCGGGATTCTCCGAGCCCCCACGCCATAAAGGCGCAGGGGTGGGGAATGGGGCGTGGGGCTCGCCATCGGGTCCGACTCCTTCCCACGATTCTCCAGCAGCTGGAGAATCACCGCCAGTCGCGCGTGCACGCGGTCGACGCAGCACCGGTCGGGGGCTGTTGAAAGAGCCCCCCCCCCCCGCGCGGCGATTCTCCGCGGACGACCGGCTGAGTTTCTGCCGGCGTGGTTCACGTACGGCTCCATCCGGCAGAAGCTCGGAGTCGCGGCTGCGGTGGTCGTCCTGGTTGGGGGGGGGGGGGGGGGGGGGATCCGTAACCAGCAGGTTAGCCCCCTTAAATCAGAGAATCACTCCAGACCTTCTAAAAAAAAGTCTGGAGTGATTTACGCCCGTTTCCTCGCGGGCGTGGGGACATAACCCCATTATTAGAAAATACCGCCCCTTATTTGTGAAAGTTAATAACGTGTCCAGACTTTCAACTGAGTTTAAATACTCCAGCTCCAATTCTGTAAAAACCTCGCGTCTAATTCAGCTTCCATTCAGGAATGAAAGTGCCGAGGCCACGCCTTGTTTATTCTTGGGCGGGGACGTAACCCATGTCCACACGGTAACTTCATTCTTCCATCGGTCGTAGATATGCTCCTCGGAAAACAATGGTGGGTAGTCAAACCCCAACACTCTACCCTTGAATTGAGCCATCAGTTTCCCAAGTTGCCCCAAATCATCCTTCAGGTGAGAACTCGGAACTCTTTCATCCGAAGAAATCTTAGTTGGCGATCCTTTCTTCCTGACAGGCAATATTGTCATGTGAGAGTACCTTTAAGAAATGAGTGTTTAAGAAATGTACCTTTAAGAAATTAATGTTTTTCAGTGATGTCAGAGTGTGGGTGGAGATGGGCAGTCTGTCAGCTTTTTACTTTCGTTTTAGGCTGCTTGCTGCAGGGTGTGTTTTCATTTCATTTTCAGTGATGGAGCTGAAGCCAGACAGAGCAGGCGTACTGTTGATCTCTCTGCCATGAAAAGACTATCTCTTGATCATTTGGTGAATTCAGAATTATAAATGCTCTCAGTAATGAATGTAAACCTAATATGCTTCTGGTAAAAGGTGTTTTAAGTCTTCTGGATGTTAAAAGGAAAGCTTAAAGGATTACTTAGTGTTGTATTCTTTCGGGGTTGTATTTGAATTGATGGTTGCTAAGATGTTCACTATGTTTTAAAAAGGTTAACTTGAGTTCATAGAATAAACATTGTTTTGCTTTTAAAAAAATACTTCTCCATTTCTGCTGTACCACACCTGTAGAGCGGGCCGTGTGCTCCCCATACCACAATCTAGTAAAAGTTGTGGGTCAGGTGAACTCCATGATACATTTTGGGGTTCTCTAAACCCTCGCCCATAACAATATACATCCTCTGTTACCACTGTTAAGGTCCGATGGCAACTCTATGATATAATAGGAACTCGGAAGCGAGTCTTGACTTCTTCAACTCCATGATTCTTGTGTTCAGTAATCACTTCTCCAACAACCTCACAGTGCCACCTGCATCCCCTTTATATACTGGTGCCGTCTATTAAAGAATAAGTGGAACCTGTTAAAGAATTGAAATCCCAGTTCCAACTGATGTACAAGCGAGCATTAACTCGGCTCGAACACGGCTTACTTGTGACTGTAAAAAAGTCTCACGCCAAGCCGATAAAAGTTGTTGTTGCAATTAGAACTCCCGCCATCCGGCCTGGTCCCCTGAGGAGCAGAAGCGTCGACGCGCTCTGCCCACTGGATGCCAGAGGGAGCGGCTGGACAGAATTGTGAGACACTGTGCTCTCTTTATCCCTCTGGGATTTTGCTCTCTTTGGGACGGTCCTTAACCTTGGACCCAATAGTTCGACAGGGCTCTGATCACTGTCTTCGATTTCGGCCAATAAAGGGGCGGCTGCCTTGGTAGCTGGGTGGGTCCTTAGCGGTCAGTGACCTTGGCAGTTGTGCTTTCTGAGTAAGGGGAGTGGCGCCGATCAGTCTGTGGCTGTATCGGTTGCTTGATTGGAGTCCTATTGTCCTGGGAAAATGTGCCATTAAAATGCAAACGGGCGGGGGTTTCGATCAGGTCTGGTTGCCTGTGTTTCAGATACACATAGGCTCTGTATCTGTCTGAGTCCTGGGTTGGCCATAATTCCCATGGTCCTTTGCAGGTGGCCATCTTAAATGGCTACACTACATACTCATTTAAGTTGGTCGCTGAGTTCTTAAAGATGGACCAGTCCACCGTCTCCATGCAGTCACGTAGGAGCTCTTCTGTTTCCTCGGACCAGCACTGCACGACCTTGTTAGCTAGATTCTCCCGCTAGTTTATAAGAGAGTGCGGGTTGGTTGGCACAGGGACTGTGACTGGTGGACGTTTTGCCATGCGGCACGGAACAGTTTTTCAAAAATTTAGTGTACCCAATTATTTTTTTTACAATTAAGGGGCACTTTAGCGTGTTCAATTAACCTGGCCGGCACATCTTTGGGTTGTGGGGGCGAAACACACGCAAGCATGGGGAGAATGTGAAAACTCCACACGGACAGTGACCCAGAGCTGGTATCGAACCTGGGACCTCAGCGCCGTGAGGCAACAGGGCTAACCCACTGCGCCACAGTGCTGCCCCAGCACGGAACCGTTAACGGCCAAACTTTTTTTTGTTCAAATTCAAACCGGGCCGCTTGACTCTGATTGGGCAAAGCACTGACATGGGGAATGCACCAGGGAATGGCTGTGCCCAAAACTTTTATTTCGGTGCAAAGTATGGACACACCGCTCCTGTCTGCAAAGGGCCAGCCCATGTGTGTATGTGTGTGTATATAAGAGGTAGAAACAGAAATAGGCCATTTGGCCCATCGAATCTGCTCCACGCCATTTGATGAGATCATGACTCATCTGATGTGATAATCCTCAATCCACTTTCCCGCCTTATCCCCGTAACCTTTGAAACCTTCACTAATTAAAAAATCTGTCTCTCTCGGCCTTGAACATACTTAACGACCCGGCCTCTACAGCTCTCTGCGGTAAAGGATTCCACAGATTCACTCCCCTCTGAGGGAAGAAATTCCTCCTCATCTCTGTCTGAAATGGGCGCCCCCCTGACCCTGAGATTCTGCCCTCTGGTCCCAGACTCACCCACACAAGGAAACATCCTCTCAGCATCGACCCCGTCACCCCCACCCAGAATCCTCTCTGTCTCAATAAGGTCGCCTCTCGTTCTTCTAAACTCCCAATGAGTACAGGCCCCGACCTACTCAACCCCTCCTCATAACAAAATCTCCCCATTCCCGGGATCAAGTGAACCTTCTCTAGACAGCCTCCAATGCCGGGATATCTTTCCTTAGATACGGAGATCAAAACGGAAACCATGTCTCAACCGCGAGATTGACTCCCTACTGAAGGACAGATCTGAGGCGTTCAAGGCAGACGACCCTGACCTATACAAGAAATCCAGGTACGACCTCCGCAAAGCCATCCGAGATGCCAAGAGAGAATATTACTGCAGTGATGTCAGAGAGTGGGTGGAGCTGGGCTGTCTGCCAGCTTTTTACTTTCATTTTAGGCTGTTTGCTGCAGGGTGTGTTTTAGTTGCGTTTTCAGTGTTGGAGCTGAAGCCAGACAGAGCAGGTGTACTGTTGATCTCTCTGCCATGAAAAGACTATCTCTTGATAATTTGGTGAATTCAGAATTATAAATGTTCTCAGTAGTGAATGTAAACCTGATGTGCTTCTGTTAAAAGGTGTTTCTTGTGTCTTCTGGATGTTGTTTGGGAAGTTATTAAGGATTACTTAGTGTTGTATTCTTTGGGGGTTGTATTTGAATTAATGGTTGCTAAGTTCACTGTATGTGTTAAAAAGGTTAACTTGGGTTCATAGAATAAACATTGTTTTGCTTTAAAAAATACTTTTCCATTTCTGCTGTACCACACCTGTAGAGTGGGCCGTGTGCTCCCCATACCACAATCCATTAAAGGTTGTGGGTCAGGTGAACTCCTTTGAACAGAAGCACATCAGGTTTACATTCACTACGGGGGTCGCACCGGTGACACCCACGCCCCGGAAATGAATGGCAAAGGAAAGTATTCCAACCTCGGCCTCCTTGCACCTGCTGGAGATGGTGTCCACACGTCGAATCTGCAGGCGATGGGATCGTTTTATAACCAGAGTGGTGGACGGCGTCGCAGGCAGCGGCCTGGTTCTTAGGTGGTGTTGCGGCCTGGCCTTTCCGGTGTTGGCGCCACTGGCAAATCATTAACTCACTGTGGTGAACGCTCCGCCGGCGGGATTCTCCGTTCCGCCACAGCCCAACCCCGCCCACGGTTTTCCTGGCGGCCTGGGGTGTCCCGTTGACAAACGACGTGAAGACAGAATCCCACCGCCAGCGATGGGCCGCCAAGAAATATCCTGCTGGGGAGCCAAGAAAATCCCACCCAACATCTCTATTTATCTGTTCCCCAGGGAACTTAATTCATATAAACAAAATTTCATTCGCCCAACTTTTACGATGCTTTAGTTGCACCTCTGACCCTAAACGTCCAGCTACCTTTCAACCCAGAATTTATGAAAACATGACCGCAGCTGTCACACACACTAACCCAGGCTTTTAACCCTTACTGCACCAAATAGAAATAATGCAATATATCTGAACATCCCTACATTCATCGCACTGCACTGACTTATGTTGTCCGATCAGTCAGTGCTGAGGGAGTGCCCGCACTGTCGGAGGGTCTGTGCTGAGGGAGTGCCCGCACTGTCGGAGGGTCTGTGCTGAAGGAGTGCTACACAATTGGAGAATCAGTGCTGAGGGAGTGCATGGGGCCTACATCACTGAAAATAAATTGACCTGGGCCATTTATCGCATTGGATGCATGTGGGATCCTGCTGTGTGCAAACTGATGTTTTCTCCCTCACAAGTCTTTGCTGCTAAGACAATAAAACATTAGAGCAGAAGGAGGCCACTTGGCCCATTGAGTCTGTTCCGCCATTCAATGAGCTGTTGACTGATCTGACGTGAGAATCCCCAGCTTTCCCGCCTTATCCCCGTAACCCCCCCTATTCCCTCACCGATGAACATACTCAACGGACCAGCCTCGATGTTAGGTGGATTAGCCGCGCTAAATTGCCCCTTGGTGCACAAAGGTTAGGTGCGGGGTTAGGCCGGGGGATGGGGGTGAGGGAGTGGGCCTAGGTAATGTGTTCTTTCGGAGGGTCGGTGCAGACTAGATGGTCCGAATGGCCTCCTCCTGCACTGTAGGGAGCTCTCTGAGGTAAAGAATTCCACAGATTCACTCCCCTCCCAGGGAAGAAATTCCTCCCTCATCTCTGTCTCAAAATGGGCGCCCCCCCCCCCCCCCCCCCCCCCCGACTCTGAGATTCTGCCCTCTGGTCCTAGACTCTCCCACAAGAGGACACATCAGCCAGGGGTACTGTCAGCTGGCACTGCCCTTGCCAGCAATGTGCTCCACGGCACCTGTCCGGTGTCCCCAAAATGCTCTACAATGGGTATTGTCCTTGTGTGAGCTGCCTGATGCCCTGCCGGTGGATGGTGGCTGTGGGTGGGTGGTGGGCCACATGCCGTGTTCCCCTCCCCCCCTCCCGTTACCACCCCCTCTTGGCTCTGGCACGCCCCCCCTCCCCCCCCTTCCCTCTGCCTCCCCCACCCCAGCCAGCCCTACCAGTGTCCAGCCCAACAACCTGCAGTCACTCGTCTCCGGATCCTACCTCCTCTCTCACTCCCTCATCAGCCCCGACACCGATTCACCATTTTTAAAAGTGCGAGCGTACCCCGCCATAGGAAATTCACCCCAGCGGAGGCGGGGAATCGCGGGGCCAGAGGAAAGTACTGGATTGGGCCCGCTAATTATATGCCAGCAGTGTTTACTGTACATGCGTTCTGGAACGCATTGACGTTGCTGTGGAATCCCGCCCAATATTTTTTTTTTACTTTATCCTTATTATTGTTTCAAACCGAGCAGCACGGTGGCGCAGTGGGTTAGCACTGCTGCCTCATGGCGCTGAGCTCCCGGGTTCGATCCCGGCTCTGGGTCTCTGTCCGTGTGGAGTTTGCACATTCTCCCCGTGTCTGCGTGGGTTTCACCCCCACAACCCAAAGATGTGCAGGTGGATTGACCAGGCTAAATTGCCCCTTAATTGGAAAAAAAATAATTGGGTACTCTAAATTTTAATAAAATTGTTTCAAAGCTTCCCCCCTACCCTCTGTGCTTGTCTGCCTTGAATATGGGGGCGTCAGGAATTAAATAATAGTTAACCAGTTGTATTTGCTACATCGTTCATTGTAGTTCGCGTTATAAATAAACATAATTGTGTTTGCATTTGTTAACCTGGTAACTAATCATTGGCCAAGGGCGTTGGTGAGTGTTTCTGTCACAATTATTGGTTAATTCACTTGTGCTGTGACTCTGGGGAGTGTGGGGCCGGATTTGACTGCGCCCTAGACCAGGGCTTCGTGACGTTTCTGAAAAGAAAACTTGGCACCGCAGTGTCCTGATGAGCAGGTTCTTTCAACAGACACTTCTGGTTGAAGGCGTTAACCCATTCTGGGTCCAAATACCAAAATTAATAAAAGCAATGGGAACATGTGAAATACCAGGAAGGTCCCTTACACTACCCTGGTTATTTTTTAAAGTTATAAATCATCTTTCGTGTTGACGCTGGCCGCCTGTTTCTAGACCACCTCGCCGTCCCGTTAACATCGAGTGTTCCATTGTGTGTCTTACCTCCGATCGGCCCATTTGTGTCATGAAGGCTGCTGGGAAGGAACGTTTGCCCAGGGCCGTTTTTTGGAGCCTCTGACGTTTGTTCTAACAGGGCGCGTGTCTTTCTGCAAATGTAACTCCCGTCAAAACCAGAAGCCTATCTATATTTGTAACTTTAGCAGAGTCCAATAACTTGACCGCCAGCACTGACTGATGGATTTCTGGGCAGAATTTCTGCAACCTTGGGCACAGTCTGCTGAATTCCATGATATGCTCTTCTACAGATGTAACCTCCGACGTTCCAAATCTGACCCAGCCTCAGCTGCTCTTGACGAGCCGTCTGTTTGGTAAATCACGGCCGGGATTCTCCGAGCCCCCACGCCATAAAGGCGCAGGGGTGGAGAATGGGGCGTGGGGCTCGCCATCGGGTCCGACGCCTTCCCCCGATTCTCCAGCAGCTGGAGAATCACCGCTAGTCGCGCGTGCGCGCGGTCGACGCAGCACCGGTCGGGGGCTGTTGAAAGAGCCCCCCCCCCCCCCCCGCGCGGCGATTCTCCGCGGACGACCGGCTGAGTTTCTGCCGGCGGTGTTCACGTATGGCTCCATCCGGCAGAAGCTCGGAGTCGCGGCTGCGGTGGTCGTCCTGGTGGGGGGGGGGGGGGGATCCGTAACCAGCAGGTTAGCCCCCTTAAATCAGAGAATCACTCCAGACCTTCTAAAAAAAAGTCTGGAGTGATTCACGCCCGTTTCCTCGCGGGCGTGGGGACATAACCCCATTATTAGAAAATACCGCCCCTTATTTGCGAAAGTTAATAACGTGTCCAGACTTTCAACTGAGTTTAAATACTCCAGCTCCAATTCTGTAAAAACCTCGCGTCTAATTCAGCTTCCATTCAGGAATGAAAGTGCCGAGGCCACGCCTTGTTTATTCTTGGGCGGGGACGTAACCCATGTCCACACGGTAACTTCATTCTTCCATCGGTCGTAGATATGCTCCTCGGAAAACAATGGTGGGTAGTCAAACCCCAACACTCCACCCTTGAATTGAGCCATCTGTTTCCCAAGTTGCCCCAAATCATCCTTCAGGTGAGAACTCGGAACTCTTTCATCCGAAGAAATCTTAGTTGGCGATCCTTTCTTCCTGACAGGCAATATTGTCATGTGAGAGTACCTTTAAGAAATGAGTGTTTAAGAAATGTACCTTTAAGAAATTAATGTTTTTCAGTGATGTCAGAGTGTGGGTGGAGATGGGCAGTCTGTCAGCTTTTTACTTTCGTTTTAGGCTGCTTGCTGCAGGGTGTGTTTTCATTTCATTTTCAGTGATGGAGCTGAAGCCAGACAGAGCAGGCGTACTGTTGATCTCTCTGCCATGAAAAGACTATCTCTTGATCATTTGGTGAATTCAGAATTATAAATGCTCTCAGTAATGAATGTAAACCTAATATGCTTCTGGTAAAAGGTGTTTTAAGTCTTCTGGATGTTAAAAGGAAAGCTTAGAGGATTACTTAGTGTTGTATTCTTTCGGGGTTGTATTTGAATTGATGGTTGCTAAGATGTTCACTGTATGTTTTAAAAAGGTTAACTTGAGTTTATAGAATAAACATTGTTTTGCTTTTAAAAAAATACTTCTCCATTTCTGCTGTACCACACCTGTACAGTGGGCCGTGTGCTCCCCATACCACAATCTAGTAAAAGTTGTGGGTCAGGTGAACTCCATGATACATTTTGGGGTTCTCTAAACCCTCGCCCATAACAATATACATCCTCTGTTACCACTGTTAAGGTCCGATGGCAACTCTATGATATAATAGGAACTCGGAAGCGAGTCTTGACTTCTTCAACTCCATGATTCTTGTGTTCAGTAATCACTTCTCCAACAACCTCACAGTGCCACCTGCATCCCCTTTATATACTGGTGCCGTCTATTAATGAATAAGTGCAACCTGTTAAAGAATTGAAATCCCAGTTCCAACTGATGTACAAGCGAGCATTAACTCGGCTCGAACACGGCTTACTTGTGACTGTAAAAAGTCTCACGCCAAGCCGATAAAAGTTGTTGTTGCAATTAGAACTCCCGCCATCCGGCCTGGTCCCCTGAGGAGCAGAAGCGTCGACGCGCTCTGCCCACTGGATGCCAGAGGGAGCGGCTGGACAGAATTGTGAGACACTGTGCTCTCTTTATCCCTCTGGGAATTTGCGCTCTTTGGGACGGACCTTAACCTTAGACCCAATAGTTCGACAGGGCTCTGATCACTGTCTTCGATTTCGGCCAATAAAGGGGCGGCTGCCTTGGTAGCTGGGTGGGTCCTTAGCGGTCAGTGACCTTGGCAGTTGTGCTTTCTGAGTAAGGGGAGTGGCGCCGATCAGTCTGTGGCTGTATCGGTTGCTTGATTGGAGTCCTATTGTCCTGGGAAAATGTGCCATTAAAATGCAAACGGGCGGGGGTTTCGATCAGGTCTGGTTACCTGTGTTTCAGATCCACATAGGCTCTGTATCTGTCTGAGTCCTGGGTTGGCCATAATTCCCATGGTCCTTTGCAGGTGGCCATCTTAGATGGCTACACTACATACTCATTTAAGTTGGTCGCTGAGTTCTTAAAGATGGACCAGTCCACCGTCTCCATGCAGTCACGTAGGAGCTCTTCTGTTTCCTCGGACCAGCACTGCACGACCTTGTTAGCTAGATTCTCCCGCTAGTTTATAAGAGAGTGCGGGTTGGTTGGCACAGGGACTGTGACTGGTGGACGTTTTGCCATGCGGCACGGAACAGTTTTTCAAAAATTTAGTGTACCCAATTATTTTTTTTACAATTAAGGGGCACTTTAGCGTGTTCAATTAACCTGGCCGGCACATCTTTGGGTTGTGGGGGCGAAACGCACGCAAGCATGGGGAGAATGTGAAAACTCCACACGGACAGTGACCCAGAGCTGGTATCGAACCTGGGACCTCAGCGCCGTGAGGCAACAGGGCTAACCCACTGCGCCACAGTGCTGCCCCAGCACGGAACCGTTAACGGACAAACTTTTGTTTGTTCAAATTCAAACCGGGCCGCTTGACTCTGATTGGGCAAGGCATTGACATGGGGAATGCACCAGGGAATGGCTGTGCCCAAAACTTTTATTTTGGTGCAAAGTATGGACACAGCGCTCCTGTCTGCAAAGGGCCAGCCCATGTGTGTATGTGTGTGTATATAAGAGGTAGAAACAGAAGTAGGCCATTTGGCCCATCGAATCTGCTCCGCGCCATTTGATGAGATCATGACTCATCTGATGTGATAATCCTCAATCCACTTTCCCGCCTTATCCCCGTAACCCTCGACCCCCTCACTAATTAAAAAATCTGTCTCTCTCGGCCTTGAACATACTTAACGACCCGGCCTCTACAGCTCTCTGCGGTAAAGGATTCCACAGATTCACTCCCCTCTGAGGGAAGAAATTCCTCCTCATCTCCGTCTCAAATGGGCGCCCCCCCCCCCCCCCCGACTCTGAGATTCTGCCCTCTGGTCCCAGACTCTCCCACAAGAGGAAACGTCCTCTCAGCATCGACCCCGTCAAACCCACCCAGAATCCTCTCTGTCTCAATAAGGTCGCCTCTCATTCTTCTAAACTCCCAATGAGTACAGGCCCCGACCTACTCATCCCCTCCTCATAACAAAATCTCCCCATTCCCGGGATCAAGTGAACCGTCTCTGGACAGCCTCCAATGCCAGGATATCTTACCTTAGATACGGAGATCAAAACGGAAACCATGGCTGAACCGCGAGATTGACTCCCTACTGAGTGACAGATCTGAGGCGTTCAAGGCAGACGACCCTATCCTATACAAGAAATCCAGGTACGACCTCCGCAAAGCCATCCGAGATGCCAAGAGAGAATATTACTGCAGTGATGTCAGAGAGTGGGTGGAGCTGGGCTGTCTGCCAGCTTTTTACTTTCATTTTAGGCTGTTTGCTGCAGGGTGTGTTTTAGTTTCGTTTTCAGTGTTGGAGCTGAAGCCAGACAGAGCAGGTGTACTGCTGATCTCTCTGCCATCAAAAGACTATCTCTTGATCATTTGGTGAATTCAGAATTATAAATGTTTTCAGTAGTGAATGTAAACCTGATGTGCTTCTGTTAAAAGGTGTTTCTTGTGTCTTCTGGATGTTGTTTGGGAAGTTATTAAGGATCACTTAGTGTTGTATTCTTTGGGGGTTGTATTTGAATTAATGGTTGCTAAGTTCACTGTATGTGTTAAAAAGGTTAACTTGAGTTCATAGAATAAACATTGTTTTGCTTTAAAAAATACTTTTCCATTTCTGCTGTACCACACCTGTAGAGTGGGCCGTGTGCTCCCCATACCACAATCTATTCAAAGTTGTGGGTCAGGTGAACTCCTTTTAACAGAAGCACATCAGGTTTACATTCACTACGGGGGTCGCACCGGTGACACCCACGCCCCGGAAATGAATGGCAAAGGAAAGTATTCCAACCTCGGCCTCCTTGCACCTGCTGGAGATGGTGTCCACACGTCGAATCTGCAGGCGATGGGATCGTTTTATAACCAGAGTGGTGGACTGCGTCGCAGGCTGCGGCCTGGTTCTTAGGTGGTGTTGCGGCCTGGCCTTTCCGGTGTTGGCGCCACTGTCAAATCATTAACTCACTGTGGTGAACGCTCCGCCGGCGGGATTCTCCGTTCCGCCACAGCCCAACCCCGCCCACGGTTTTCCTGGCGGCCTGGGGTGTCCCGTTGACAAACGGCGTGAAGACAGAATCCCACCGCCAGCGATGGGCCGCCAAGAAACTTCCTGCTGGGGAACCAGAAAATCCCACCCGATATCTCTATTTATCTGTTCCCCAGGGAACTTAATTCATATAAACAAAATTTCATTCGCCCAACTTTTACGATGCTTTAGTTGCACCTCTGACCCTAAACGTCCAGCTGCCTTTCAACCCAGAATTTATGAAAACATGACCGCAGCTGTCACACACACTAACCCAGGCTTTTAACCCTTACTGCACCAAATAGAAATAATGCAATATATCTGAACATCCCTACATTCATCGCACTGCACTGACTTATGTTGTCCGATCAGTCAGTGCTGAGGGAGTGCCCGCACTGTCGGAGGGTCAGTGCTGAGGGAGTGCCCACACTGTCGGAGGGTCTGTGCTGAGGGAGTGCTGTACTGTCGGAGGGTCAGTGCTGAGGGAGTGCCCGCACTGTCGGAGGGTCAGTGCTGAGGGAGTGCCGCACTGTCGGGGGGTCTGTGCTGAAGGAGTGCCCGCACTGTCGGGGGGTCTGTGCTGAGGGAGCGCCGCACTGTCGGAGGGTCAGTGCTGAGGGAGCGCTGCACTGTCGGGGGGTCAGTGCTGAGGGAGTGCCGCACTGTCGGAGGGTCAGTGCTGAGGGAGTGCCCGCACTGTCGGAGGGTCTGTGCTGAAGGAGTGCTACACAATTGGAGAATCAGTGCTGAGGGAGTGCATGGGGCCTACATCACTGAAAATAAATTGACCTGGGCCATTTATCGCATTGGATGCATGTGGGATCCCTGCTGTGTGCAAACTGATGTTTTCTCCCTCACAAGTCTTTGCTGCTAAGACAATAAAACATTAGAGCAGAAGGAGGCCACTTGGCCCATTGAGTCTGTTCCGCCATTCAATGAGCTGTTGACTGATCTGACGTGAGAATCCCCAGCTTTCCCGCCTTATCCCCGTAACCCCCCCTATTCCCTCACCGATGAACATACTCAACGGACCAGCCTCGATGTTAGGTGGATTAGCCGCGCTAAATTGCCCCTTGGTGCACAAAGGTTAGGTGCGGGGTTAGGGCGGGGGATGGGGGTGAGGGAGTGGGCCTAGGTAATGTGTTCTTTCGGAGGGTCGGTGCAGACTAGATGGTCCGAATGGCCTCCTCCTGCACTGTAGGGAGCTCTCTGAGGTAAATAATTCCACAGATTCACTCCCCTCCCAGGGAAAAAAATTCCTCCCTCATCTCTGTCTCAAAATGGGCGCCCCCCCCCCCCCCCCCCCCCCCCCCCCCGACTCTGAGATTCTGCCCTCTGGTCCTAGACTCTCCCACAAGAGGACACATCAGCCAGGGGTACTGTCAGCTGGCACTGCCCTTGCCAGCAATGTGCTCCACGGCACCTGTCCGGTGTCCCCAAAATGCTCTACAATGGGTATTGTCCTTGTGTGAGCTGCCTGGTGCCCTGCCGGTGGATGGTGGCTGTGGGTGGGTGGTGGGCCACATGCCCTCTTCCCCCCCCCCTCCTCCCGTTACCACCCCCTCTTGGCTCTGGCACACCCCCCCCCCCTCCCCCCCCTTCCCACTGCCTCCCCCACCCCAGCCAGCCCTACCAGTGTCCAGCCCAGCAACCTGCAGTCACTCGTCTCCGGATCCTACCTCCTCTCTCACTCCCTCATCAGCCCCGACACCGATTCACCATTTTTAAAAGTGCGAGCGTACCCCGCCATAGGAAATTCACCCCAGCGGAGGCGGGGAATCGCGGGGCCAGAGGAAAGTACTGGATTGGGCCCGCTAATTATATGCCAGCAGTGTTTACTGTACATGCGTTCTGGAACGCATTGACGTTGCTGTGGAATCCCGCCCAATATCTTTTTTTTACTTTATCCTTATTATTGTTTCAAACCGAGCAGCACGGTGGCGCAGTGGGTTAGCACTGCTGCCTCATGGCGCTGAGCTCCCGGGTTCGATCCCGGCTCTGGGTCACTGTCCGTGTGGAGTTTGCACATTCTCCCCGTGTCTGCGTGGGTTTCGCCCCCACAACCCAAAGATGTGCAGGGTAGGCGGATTGGCCGCGCTAAATTGCCCCTTAATTGGAAAAAAAATAATTGGGTTCTCTAAATTTAAAAAAAAATTGTTTCAAAGCTTCCCCCCTACCCTCTGTGCTTGTCTGCCTTGTATATGGGGGCGTCAGGAATTAAATAATAGTTAACCAGTTGTATTTGCTACATCGTTCATTGTAGTTCGCGTTATAAATAAACATAATTGTGTTTGCATTTGCTAACCTGGTAACTAATCATTGGCCAAGGGCGTTGGTGAGTGTTTCTGTCACAATTATTGGTTAATTCACTTGTGCTGTGACTCTGGGGAGGGTGGGGCCGGATTTGACTGCGCCCTAGACCAGGGCTTCGTGACGTTTCTGAAAAGAAAACTTGGCACCGCAGTGTCCTGATGAGCAGGTTCTTTCAACAGACACTTCTGGTTGAAGGCGTTAACCCATTCTGGGTCCAAATACCAAAATTAATAAAAGCAATGGGAACATGTGAAATACCAGGAAGGACCCTTACACTACCCTGGTTATTTTTTAAAGTTATAAATCATCTTTCGTGTTGACGCTGGCCGCCTGTTTCTCGACCATCTCGCCGTCCCGTTAACATCGAGTGTTCCATTGTGTGTCTTACCGCCAATTGGCCCATTTGTGTCATGAAGGCTGCTGGGAAGGAACGTTTGCCCAGGGCCGTTTTTTGGAGCCTCTGACGTTTGTTCTAACAGGGCGCGTGTCTTTCTGCAAATGTAACTCCCGTCAAAACCAGAAGCCTATCTATATTTGTAACTTTAGCAGAGTCCAATAACTTGACCGCCAGCACTGACTGATGGATTTCTGGGCAGAATTTCTGCAACCTTGGGCACAGTCTGCTGAATTCCATGATATGCTCTTCTACAGATGTAACCTCCGACGTTCCAAATCTGACCCAGCCTCAGCTGCTCTTGACGAGCCGTCTGTTTGGTAAATCACGGCCGGGATTCTCCGAGCCCCCACGCCATAAAGGCGCAGGGGTGGAGAATGGGGCGTGGGGCTCGCCATCGGGTCCGACGCCTTCCCCTGATTCTCCAGCAGCTGGACAATCACCGCCAGTCCCGCGTGCGCGCGGTCGACGCAGCACCGGTCGGGGGCTGTTGAAAGAGCCCCCCCCCCCCCCGGCGCGGCGATTCTCCGCGGACGACCGGCTGAGTTTCTGCCGGCGCGGTTCACGTACGGCTCCATCCGGCAGAAGCTCGGAGTCGCGGCTGCGGTGGTCGTCCTGGTGGGGGGGAGGGGGGGGGGCAGGGGGATCCGTAGCCGGCGGGGGGGGGGGGGGCCTCCAGGACGGCAAGGCTCTCGACCGGGAGCGACCGATCAGCGGGCGCACACGATCTGGAGGGGTCTACTTCTTCAGCTCCGCCGACGCCGCAGGCGGGCCGACACCGCAGGCGAATGCGCAGAACCCCTCCTCCGTATCCTCTCCCAACTCTTCCTCCCACTTTGCTTTGATCCTTTCCAGTGGTGCCTTCTCCTCTTCCAAAATAGCTCCGCCCACCGCCGACACTACCCCCTTCTCCAGTCCCCCTGTCGTCAGCACCTCCTCCAGCAATGTGGAGGCCGGCTCCTCCGGGAAGCTCTGTATCTCCTTTCCGACAAAATCTCGAACCTGCATGTATCTAAATATTTCCCCCTGCTCCAGCCCATACTTCGCTTCCAGCTCCTTCAATCCTGCAAACCGACCCCTAAGAAACAAATCTTTTAGTGTCTTAATCCCCTTCTCCTCCTATTTCCGAAAATTTCCATCCCACCTCCCTGGCTCAAATCTGTGGTTCCCCCGAATCGGCATTTCCCTTGACCCTGCCCCCAACCCGAAGTGTTGGCGAAACAGCCTCCAAATTCTCAATGAAGCTATTATTACCGGACTCCCCTGGGGCCATCAGGAGCGGCGCTGTTGCTAGTGCTTCCAGCCCCGACCCCCTGCACAAACTCTCCTCCATTCTGACCCACTGGGAATCAACCCCTCTGACCCAGCTCCGCACCTTCTCCACATTCGCCGCCCAGTAGTAATACATCAGGTTCGGGAGACCCAAACCCCCTGCCTGCCTTCCCCTCTGTAGCAGCACCTTTCTAACTCTGGCCACCTTCCCTCCCCATATGAACAATGCAATCCTTCCCTCAATCTCCCCAAAAAAAGACTTTGGCAGGAAAATCGGCAGGCATTGATAAATAAACAGAAATCGCGGCAACACGTTCATTTTAACCGCCTGTACCTGACCCGCCAGTGACAGAGGGAGACCATCCCACCTTGCCAGATCAGCTTTCACTCTCCCCACCAAACTAGGAATGTTGTACCTGCGGAGCCCCCCCCCCCCCCAACTCCCGGACAACCTGCACCCCCAGGTACCTAAAGTGAGTCCCTCCCTACGGAATGGCAGCCCCCCTCACCCCTGTCCCCCAACCCCGGCCGAAACACCACAAAATTCTCACTCTTGTCTCGATTTAGTTTGTACCCCGAGAAAGACCCAAACACCCAAAGCAGCTCCAATGTTCCCCCTATTGACACACTCGGTTCCGACACATATAACATGTCATGTGAGAGTACCTTTAAGAAATGGGTGTTTAAGAAATGTACCTTTAAGAAATGGGTGTGTATCAGTGATGTCAGAATGTGGGTGTCTGGCAGCTTTTTACTTGTCACATTTTGTGCAACTTTTGTTGTCTAGCCAATTCACCTGCTCTATTTAATCGTTCCCTAAAATTGGACACATAATCCAATAATGTAATTTCCGATTTCTCACTCGCCAATTTTTCCTTAATCAATTTAGGTGGTCCTCTTACCTCATGACCAAAAATTAGTTCAAAAGGACGGCATTTGGTTGACTAATTAAGTGCATCCCTAATTGCAAACAGTACGAATGGAATTCCTTTATCACAATCCTCTGGATAATCGTGACAATACGCCGTCAACATTGTCTTTAATGCCTGATGTCACCTTTCTTTTTTTTCATAAATTTAGATTACCCAATTATTTTTTCCAATTAAGGGGCAATTTAGCGTGGCCAATCCGCTTACTCTGCACATTTTTTTGGGTTGTGGGGGCGAAAACCCACGCAGACACGGGGAGAATGTGCAAACTCCACACGGACAGTGACCCAGAGCCGGGATTTGAACCTGGTAACTCAGCGCCGTGAGGCAGCTGTGCTAACCACTAGGCCACCGTGCTGCCCCTATGTCACCTTTCTAACGCTCCCTGCGATTCTGGATGGTGCGCAGTTGATTTAAATTGTTTTACTCCTGAGCTATCCATAACTTCTTTGAATAACCTTGAGGGAAAATTTGATCCTTGATCCGATGGAATTTCTGTGGGTAGTCTATATCTAGTTAAGAATTTAAGTAACTCCTCCACAATCCTTTTAGTTGTAATATTAGGCACTGGGATGGCCTCTGGAAACCTAGTAGACATATGCATTATAGTCAAAAGATATTGATTCCCACTTTTCGTTTTAGGAAGTGGTCCTACGCAATCAATTAGGACCCTTGTAAAAGGTTCCTCAAATGCTGGAATGGGTATTAAGGGTGCTGGTTTTATCACTGCTTGAGGTTTCCCTATCACTTGACATGTGTGACATGATTGACAAAATTTAATACATCTTTATGTAGTCCAGGCCAACAAAAATGTTTCTGGATTTTAGCTTGAGTTTTCCTTATTCCCAAATGACCTCCCACTGGTACCTCATGTGCAACTCGCAACATCTCCTTTCTATACCCTACCGGCAATACTACTTGATTAACTTCTGCCCACTTTTCATCTGCCTGCATATGTAAAGGTCTCCATTTTCTCATCAAGACATTACTTTTACGGTAATAACACTCTGGTATACTCTCAGATTCCTCTTCCGTGTATGCTTTCTGATACATTCGTTTTATTTCTACATCATTCTGTTGCAACTCCACCAATTTTCCTGAACTAAAAATATCCGCCTCATCCTCCACCTGTTCTTTTTCAACCATCTGATCAAAAATGGTTTCTGATAATTGCACTTCAACCTCATCTTCACTCTTTGATTTCTCCTCTTGTCTTAACCTGTGACTTTATGACCTTGTTACTACATAATCTGGAAAAATCCGAGGCTATTCGTCCTTCAACACTTCAGTTGTCTGATTTTTCACTGGCCTATCCACCACAGTAGGCATCACTCCTACCTGGGATCCACAATATCATTACCCAAGATAAACTATTCCTGGACAAGATAATTTCTCTGAGAGCTTCATACGTTTGGTCTATTTTAAAATCCCTTATCCACCTAACAAAATTACTCTGTATGATCCTTTCAAACTCCATATATGTTTGACCAAATTCTTTCCTTAAATTTCTAAACCTTTGTCTGTAGGCTTCAGGCACTAGTTCATATGCACCTAAGATGGATTTTTTCACCCCCTCATATGTCCCAGATACTACCTCCGGTAGTGATGCAAACACTTCACTAGCCCTACCTATCAGCTTTGTTTGAATCAGTAATATCCACATGTCCTGTGGCCATTTCATTTGTTTAGCTATCTTCTCAAATGAAATAAAAAAGGCTTCTACCTCATTCTCGTCAAACCTTGGCAATCCTTGGACATATTTAAATAGATTCCCACCACGCCTTCGATTATGACGCCCTTTTTCACTATCCTTATCACTCCTCCAACTGTACGTTTCCCTTTACGTCTGCCAATTTTAACTGACTGTTATGTTTCATAGCCATTTTCTGAAGTTCAAGCTCTCTCTCTTTTTCCCTTTCCTCTCTATCTCTTTCCTTTTGTTCTGCTATGGCTGTTCTTTCTTTGTTTATTTCCTCTCTCTCCTTTTCTTTTCCGCCAATCTGTATTTCCTTTTCTCTTTCTTTTTCTCTCATGGCATATTCAAGCTGCTTTAATTCTTTTTCATGTTCAAGTTGCTTAATCTGCAACTGGATCTTTGCCATTTCTAATGGAGTCAGACTGTATCTCAGGCAATTTTAAATGCTTAGCTACCACCGTAGCGGGGATCGAGGCCTAGTTTCGGGAGCCGTTCAGAGGAGGAGGAGCAGTCTCTGGGTGAGTATAAAAACTCACTTTAACCCAGGGATCGAGGCCTAGTTTCGGGAGCCGTTCAGAGGAGGAGGAGCAGTCTCTGGGTGAGTATAAAAACTCACTTTAACCCGGGGATCGAGGCCTAGTTTTGGGAGCCGTTCAGAGGAGGAGGAGCAGTCTCTGGGTGAGTATAAAAACTCACTTTAACCCGGGGATCGAGGCCTAGTTTCGGGAGCCGTTCAGAGGAGGAGGAGCAGTCTCTGGGTGAGTATACAGACCTAATGGTAACTTCCTGTTTTCCACTTTTTTTTCAAAAGTGACGTCAGAGGGAAGCTGTGATCTGATTGGTTGATAACCAATCTGCCCCAAATTTAAAACTCGTAAACTTAAATTAAACAAATTAATTAATTAGAGATGGCTGGTCAGGTGATGTGCTTAAGCTGCTTGATGTGGGAGCTGGCAGATTCCATTGCGATCTGCAGCGACCACATCTGCAGTAAGTGTTGGCTGCTCGAAGAACTCCGGCTCAGAGTTGATGAGCTGGAGTCTGAGCTTCACACACTGAGGCACATCCGGGAGGGGGAGGCTTACCTGGACACTTTGTTTCAGGAGGCAGTCACACCTGTCAGAGTAAATAGTTTAAATCCTGCCAGTGGCCCTGGACAGCAGGGTGTGACTGCAAGTCAGGCAGGTAAAGGGAACCAGCAGTCAGGAACTCAGGAGCCTCAGCCCTTGACCCTGTCCAACAGGTACGAGGCACTTGCTCCCTGTGTGGATGGCGAACAGGGCTGCAGGAAGGATGAGTCGGCTGACCAAGGCACCATGGTTCAGCAGGCCATTCAAGGGGAGGAAGTAAATAGGCAAGTTGTAGTTGTAGGGGATTCTATTATCAGAGGGATAGATAGTATCCTTTGTGAGCAGGATAGAGGGTCCCTGCATGGTATGTTGCCTGCCCGGTGCTAGGGTGCGGGACATCTCTGACCGGCTTGAAAGGATATTGGAGAGGGAGGGGGAGGATCAAGTTGTTGTGGTCCATGTCGGTACCAACAACATAGGCAAGTCTAGGAAAGAGGACCTGTTTAGAGATTATAAAGAGCTAGGATTCAAATTAAAAAACAGGTCCTCAAGGGTCATAATCTCCGGATTACTGCCCGAGCCACGTGCAAATTGGCATAGGGAGGCAAGAATAAGGGAAGTTAACACGTGGCTGAAAGAGTGGTGTGGGAAAGAGGGGTTCCTTTTCATGGGACACTGGCATCAGTTTTGGGACAGGGGGGACCTATACCGTTGGGATGGTCTCCACCTGAACCGAGCTGGGACCAGTGTTCTGGCGAAAAGAGTAAATAGGGTGGTCAATAGGACTTTAAACTAGAGATTGGGGGGGGAAGGGAAAGTCAGGGAACCAAGAGGTGAAGGAATCGGTGGGAAGCGTAGCTGCTTAGGATTACAAAAAATCACGAAAAGACAGAGCTCAGGAGAGGTTACGATAGTCCCCATCTCACAAAATATGACACAGTGTATGGAAAGGCTCAGTAAACCAAGGTCCACCACACTAAGAAAACAAAAAGGGACAGTCAATAGGGAATTAAAGGTGCTATATTTAAATGCCCGCAGTGTACGGAACAAGGTAGATGAGCTTGTGGCCCAGATTGTGACTGGCAGGTATGATGTGGTAGGCATCACAGAGACGTGGTTGCAGGGGGTTCAGGACTGGCAGTTAATCATCCAGGGATTTACAACCTATCGAAAAGACAGAGAGGTGGGTAGAGGGGGCGGGGTTGCCTTGTTAATTAGAAATGAAATTAAATCAATAGCACTAAACGACATAGGGTCAGACGATGTGGAGTCTGTGTGGGTAGAGTTGAGGAACCACAAAGGCAAAAAAACCATAATGGGAGTTATGTACAGACCTCCTGACAGTGGTCAGGACCAGGGGCACAAAATGCACCACGAAATAGAAAGGGCATGTCAGAAAGGCAAGGTCACAGTGATCATGGGGGACTTCAATATGCAGGTGGACTGGGTAAATAATGTTGCCAGTGGACCCAAAGAAAGGGAATTCATTGAATGTTTACAGGATGGCTTTTTGGAACAGCTTGTGATGGAGCCCACGAGGGAGCAGGCTATTCTGGACTTAGTGTTATGTAATGAGCCAGAATTGATAAAAGATTTTAAAGTAAGGGAACACTTAGGAAGCAGTGATCATAATATGGTAGAATTCAGTCTGCAATTTGAAAGAAGGAAGGTAGAATCAGATGTAAAGGTTTTACAGTTAAATAAAGGTAATTACAGGCGCATGAGGGAGGAACTGACGAAAATCGACTGGAAGCAGAGCCTAGTGGGAAAGACAGTAGAACAGCAATGGCAGGTGTTTCTGGGAGTAATTGAGGACACAGTGCAGAAGTTCATCCCAAAGAAAAGAAAGGTTATCAGAGAGAGGATTAGGCAGCCATGGCTGACAAAGAAAGTCAGGGAATGCATCAAGGCAAAAGAGAGAGCCTATAATGTGGCAAGGAGTAGTGGGAAGTCAGAAGATTGGGAAGGCTACAAAAACAAACAGAGGATAACAAAGAGAGAAATAAGGAAGGAGAGGATCAAATATGAAGGTAGGCTAGCCAGTAACATTAGGAATGATAGTAAAAGTTTCTTTAAATACATTAAAAACAAACAGGAGGCAAAAGTAAACATTGGGCCGCTCCAAAATGACGCTGGTAATCTAGTGATGGGAGACAAGGAAATAGCTGAGGAACTTAATAAGTACTTTGCGTCAGTCTTCACAGTAGAAGACATGAGTAATATCCCAACAATTCAGGAAAGTCAGGGGGCAGAGTTGAATATGTTTGCCATCACAAAGGAGAAAGTGCTAGAGAAACTAAAAGGTCTGAAAATTGATAAATCTCCAGGCCCAGATGGGCTACATCCTAGAGTTCAAAAGGAGATAGCTGAAGAAATAGTGGAGGCATTAGTTATGATCTTTCAAAAGTCACTGGAATCAGGGAAAGTCCCAGAGGATTGGAAAATCGCTGTTGTAACCCCCTGTTCAAGAAGGGAACAAGAAAAAAGATGGAAAATTATAGGCCAATTAGCCTAACCTCGGTTGTTGGCAAAATTCTAGAATCTATCGTTAAGGATGAGATTTCTAAATTCTTGGAAGTGCAGGGTCGGATTAGGACAAGTCAGCATGGATTTAGTAAGGGGAGGTCGTGCCTGACAAACCTGTTAGAGTTCTTTGAAGAGATAACAAATAGGTTAGACCAAGGAGAGCCAATGGATGTTATCTATCTTGACTTCCAAAAGGCCTTTGACAAGGTGCCTCACGGGAGACTGCTGAGTAAAATAAGGGCCCATGGTATTCGAGGCAAGGTACTAACATGGATTGACGATTGGCTGTCAGAAAGAAGGCAGAGAGTTGGGATAAAAGGTTATTTTTCGGAATGGCAACCGGTGACAAGTGGTGTCCCGCAGGGTTCAGTGTTGGGGCCACAGCTGTTCTCTTTATATATTAACGATCTAGATGACGGGACTGGGGGAATTCTGGCCAAGTTTGCCGATGATACAAAGATAGGTGGAGGGGCAGGTAGTATTGAGGAGGTGGGGAGGCTGCAGAAAGATTTAGACAGTTTAGGAGAATGGTCCAAGAAGTGGCTGATGAAATTCAACGTGGCAAGTGCGAGGAAAAAAGAATAGAGGCATGGACTATTTTCTAAACGGTGACAAAATTCATAATGCTAAAGTGCAAAGGGACTTGGGAGTCCTAGTCCAGGATTTTCTAAAGGTAAACTTGCAGGTTGAGTCCGTAATTAAGAAAGCAAATGTAATGTTGTCATTTATCTCAAGAGGCTTGGAATATAAAAGCAGGGATGTACTTCTGAGGCTTTATAAAGCACTAGTTAGGCCCCATTTAGAATACTGTGAGCAATTTTGGGCCCCACACCTCAGGAAGGACATACTGGCACTGGAGCGGGTCCAGCGGAGATTCACACGGATGATCCCAGGAATGGTAGGCCTAACATACGATGAACGTCTGAGGATTGTAGGATTATATTCATTGGAGTTTAGGAGGTTGAGGGGAGATCTAATAGAAACTTACAAGATAATGAATGGCTTGGATAGGATGGACGTAGGGAAGTTGTTTCCATTAGCAGGGGAGACTAGGACGCGGGGGCACAGCCTTAGAATAAAAGGGAGTCACTTTAGAACAGAGATGAGGAGAAATTTCTTCAGCCAGAGAGTGGTAGGTCTGTGGAATTCATTGCCACAGAGGGCGGTGGAGGCCGGGACGTTGAGTGTCTTTAAGACAGAAATTGATAAATTCTTGATTTCTTGAGGAATTAAGGGCTATGGGGAGAGAGCGGGTAAATGGAGTTGAAATCAACCATGATTGAATGGTGGAGTGGACTCGATGGGCCGAATGGCCTTACTTCCGCTCCTATGTCTTATGGTCTTATGGTCTTATGGTAAGTACCTCATCTTTTCGCGTTTGTCAGGAAATGTTAACTGGAATGTTTTTGCCAAATCTAACAGTCTGCTTTTAGTCTCTGTCCGTAAGGTACTGCGTGTGACCGTCTCCACCCCCCAAAACATCAGAGCCTCTGAAAGAGCCATTGTCCACAACACACTCCCTACTTAAACTAGAAGTACCACACCTGAAAAGCATCCACAATATGCTCACCCCTCACTGTCTTTAAGTTCACTAAGTCAATCCAATAGATAGACTTTTATTCCCCTCAAGCCCCCAATTTGTTATAGGCCAGGGTTTAGAGAACCCCAAAGTGTATCACGGAGTTCACCTGACCCACAACTTTTCATAGATTGTGGTACGGGGAGCACATGGCCCACTCTACAGGTGTGGTACAGCAGAAATGGAAAAGTATTTTTTAAAGCAAAACATTGTTTATGCTGTGAACTCAAGTTAACTTTTTAAAAATATACAGTGAACATCTTAGCAACCATTAATTCAAATACAACCCCCAAAGAATACAACACTAAGTAATCCTTAATCTGTCCTTTAACATCCATAAGACTTAAAAAAAAACCTTTAAAATACAAAAATTCGGTTTAAAGTCACTACCGAGAGCAGTTGTTAGTTTTAAATCACTAAAGGATCGATTTACAGTCTTTAGATTGCAGAGAGAGAGAGACTAATACACCTTCTGGCTGTGACTGCAGCTATCCAGCTCTGAAAACGAAACTAAAACACACCCTGCAGCAAACAGCCTAAAATGAAAGTAAAAAGCTGACAGACAGCCCAGCTTCACCCACACACTCACATCACTAATAAATACTCATTTCTGAAAGATACATTTCTTACACACCTATTTCTTAAAGGTACACTCACATGACAAACAGCAAATCATCGGCATATAAGGACACCCTATGCTTTATCCCTCCCCCCCCCCCTGCACTATTCCTTTCCATAACCACGAACTTCTGAATGCGATGGCCAACGGCTCAATCGGAGTGCAAACAGCAGGGGGGACAGGGGACATCCCTGCCTCGTCCCACGGTGGAGAGAAAAGTATCTCGAGCTGATGTTGTTTGTGTGGACACTCGCCCTCGGCTCCTTATATAGTAGCTTTACCCAGTTCACAAATCTTGGTCCAATCCCAAACCGCTCCAGAACTGCCACCAGGTACCCCCACTCTACCCGGTCAAACGCCTTCTCAGCGTCCAACACCACAACCACCTCTGTTTCCTTCCCCTCTGCCGGTGCCGTAACGATGTTCAATACCCTCCTAATGTTCGAAAACAGCTGCCTCCCTTTCACGAACCCCGTCTGATCCTCACCTATCACCTTCGGGAGGCACTCCTCCAGCCTACCCGCCAGTACCTTCGCCAATACTTTTGCATCAACATTCAGAACCGATATGGGCCTATACGACCCACACTCCGTCGGATCCTTATCCTTTTTAAGCAACAGTGAAATCGATGCCTGCCCCAAGGTTTGTGGCAACACCCCCTTCCCTATCGCCTCTTCAAACATCCCCACCATCAGGGGTGCCAGCTTATCCTTGAATTTATTATAATATTCCACCGGAAACCCATCCGGCCCCATCACCTTCCCCGACTGCATCCTCCTAATCGCATCCTCTATTTCCTGCTCCACTATCGCTCCTTCTAATGTAGCCCTGTCCCCCTCCCCTAGCCTCGGGTACTCCAGCCCATCTAGAAATTCCTGCATCTCCCGGTCTCCCCCAGGTGGCTCTGACCTGTACAACCTCTCATAAAATTCCTCAAAGACCTTGTTAATCAGATCCGGAGCCACCACCAACTTCCCTGCCCTATTCCTCACCTGAACGATTTCCCTTACTGCTGCCTCCCTCCGAAGCTGACCTGCTAACGTACCTTATATCCGTGTTCGTAAACTGCCCCCCCTCGCTCGTCTCAGTTGGCGCACCGCCTTCCTGGTGGATAGTCGGTCAAAGCTGGCCTGTAGTTCCTTCCTCTTTCCCAACTTCGCTGGGTCCCCATCTTCTGCATAACTCCTATCGACCTCCAACATCTCATCTATTACCCTCTGCCGCTCCAACCTCTCCTCTTTGTCCACCCTGGCCTTAAACAAAATCACCTCACCCCTCACCACCGCCTTTAGAGCCTCCCAGACGACCGCCTTCGACATCTCACCCGTACAGTTGAAACCTACATATTCCTCAATTACCTTTTCAATGTTGCCACAGAACCTTTGGTTCCCCAAAAGTCCCACATCTAATTTCCACCCCGGCCTCTGCGCTACCCCCTTCTCCAGCACCATGTCCACCCAATGCGGAGCATGATCTGACACTACAATTGCCGACCCCTTAACCCCAGCCAGCAAAGCCTTCCCCACCAAGAAAAAGCCGATCCGTGAGTATACCCTATGGACTGCTGAGAAAAACGAGTACTCCCGTTCCCTCGGGTGCAGAAACCTCCGAGGGCCCACCCCTCCCATTTCCACCATTAGCCCAGCCAGCGCCTTCGCCCCCCCCTGTAGCCACTGTAGCCACCTAAAATGGACACTGAACTAAACAAAATGGAGAATCGCTAAGACTGCAGGGAAAAACAGTTTAGCCAAGGCAGCAGTCTGCAAACACTCATTAGCATTTTGCAAGCAGCAAAACTAGTTTCTGGCCAGGTGGAAGATCTCAAACCAAAGGTGATAATGGCAGAACGCTTTACATACTAATGAGGCAGTCCAGATCTAGGCACACACAATGGCAACATTTGGGTTTGAATAAGATACTTTGAGTGGATGTCCAGACAGAGCGGCACCAGAAGTATCCACTATAGAAACCGCCCCCGCCATCAAGAGAGACCCTCACATTGGAGGAATTCAAAAGATATCGATTGGGAGCGATCCAATCGATACCTGAAGGTAAAGCCCGCCCAGGAAAAGGCAAGGACATTGGGAACCCCTATAAAAGATAGACCCCCACCCATGGTCCTGTCTGTTGTTTCGTGCTCCGGCTTTGACCAAGAACTTCGAATTGTATCCTGACTCCAGCCGTTGAGCACCAGCCGCCGAACCGTAAGTGCCAATACGACGCTTGCTACGCGAACCAGGCCCACTAGACCCTCAGTGACCAGCACGCTTTCTGAAGGTTGCAGACCAAGACCGGAACGAAGGCCTCGCTCCCTGACCTTGCCTGTTCCTGTTTAGTTAAGTATTCTGATTGCTTAGTTTAGTCATAGCTTAGTCCCTTAGCGTGCGCATGCGTATTTATTATAATTGTATAATAAATATTGATCGTTTGGAACTTACTAATCGGTGTATCGTTTTATTACTTTGAACCTGACCTTGGAATATTTGTGAGGTGTCTATACGGCATCTGGCGACTCCTGAGCTGAAAAATACATACACAGAGCCTAGTAGTGTTAAGCACACGGCCTTTAAACGGAGGCGTGTTAATACACTCCAATAAACGCGTTTTACACCCATAGCAAAACGTGCAACATCCCCCCCCCCCCTGATGGGACCAGCGAGCGCGGCCGTGATCTGCCAACCTTAGCTCCTGCACCAAGTTCCAGTCCCCCCCCCCCACAATCAGTTTGGGTGTGTCCAAGTCGGGGATGGCCCCAAACACCTTCTTTACGAATCCCACGTCGTCCCAATTGGAACCATATACACTTACCAGCGCCACTAACCTCCCCTCCAGCGCCCCTGTCACAATCACATATCTACCCCCTCTGATCTGCCACCACCTTCTCCACCTGGCAGCGTACCCTTTTGCTGACCAACACCCCCTACCCCTCGAGCCCTTCCGTCAAATCCAGAGTGAAGCACCTGACTAACCCTTTTGAAATCCCACCTGGTCCTTCACCCTCAGGTGAGTCTCCTGCAGCTTTGCTACCTCGGCTTTCAAACTTTTAAGATGCGCAAGCACCCTTGACCTCTTGACCGGACCTCCTAGCCCTCTCACGTTCCACGCGACTATCCTAACTGGGGGTCTCTCACCCTTCTTATCCACCATCATACCACCAGGCCCGACCCCATGAGCCTGACCCGCCCCTATCCTTTATTAACATCGAACCCCTTCCTCCCCTCCCAAGGACCCAACATGTTTTTAAAGCACTCCTTTATAAACCTTGTTTTATTTAGATAGACTTGATTACCACAGTGGACAACTCAGTGATCACTCGGGTCACAATTTGGGGTTAAAGGTTATGGGTCACTAATTATGTTAAGAGTGAGAGCTGGTGGGTAGCACTCCCTCAGTTCTCAAAAATTAGACTTTTCATTCACAAAGTATCTTTATTTTCTCCTCCACGGGATTTCTGGCTACCGGCCCAGCATTTACTGACATCTTTTTTTTAATTTTTAGAGTACTAAATTCTTTTTTTTCCAAATAAGGGCCAATTTACTGTGGTGATGTGCATCACTGTGAATACGCAAGGGGTTAATGTAAATACATGTAGACTAGCTAGACACTAGAGGGAGCACCAGAGACATGACACACAGACACTCAACCAATAGAACAGTTAGATAGGACACGACCAATGGGTATTCACGATACACACAGAGGTGACACTACCACAGGAGGGCATTACACCACCAGGACACCACACACATGATCTGCCTCTTTTCAGTGGAGACACTCAGTGAGTACAGACACAGGGTTGATTCAATATCACTCCCACCACGTGGATTGTAGCAGACTGGTTTGTCTGTCTGGGTAGCTATAGAAGGATTAACAGTAGTGTCGAACCCGAGTAATAGAAGTGTAAATAGTTTAATAAATGTGTTGAAGTTATCTCCACGTCTGAACCTTCCTTTGTCAAGTGCACCACAAGGAAGCCGCTTATGCTACATCCAGAGCATAACAAGACATTTACCTACCCTGCACATCTTTGGGATGTGGGGGTGAGACCCACGCAGACACGTGGACAGTGACCCGGGATTTTTATGGCCCATTCCTAATTGTCCCTTGAGAAGATTTTGGGAGAGCCGCCATCTTGAACCGCTGCAGTCCCCGTACGGTGTACGTACACCCACAGTGCTGTTAGAACATAGAACAGGACAGCACAGAACAGGCCCTTCGGCCCTCGATGTTGTGCCGAGCATTGTCCGAAACCAAGATCAAGCTATCCCGCTTACTGTCGTTCTGGTGAGCTCCTATCCAATAACCGCTTGAAAGTTCCTAAAGTGTCCGACTCCACGATCACAGCAGGCAGTCCATTCCACACCCTAACCACTCTCTGAGTAAAGAACCTACCTCGGACATCCCTCCGATATCTCCCACCCTGAACCTTATAGTTATTCCCCCTTGTAACAGCTACATCCACCCGAGGAAATAGTCTGGAGGGAGTTCCAGGATTCTGTCCCAACACCAGTGAAGGAACGGCCGATATATTTCCAAGTTGGGATGGTGTGTGTGTGTGTTGGGGGGGGGGGGGGTCTTGGGGAGAGGAACCTGCAGGCTGTGGATGGTCCCCATGGCGTCTGCTGCCCTCGTCCTTCTAGGGGGTAGAGGTGGTGGGTTTGGGCGGCGCTGTCGAAGGAGCCTTGGTGAGTGGCTGCCGTGCATCTTGTAGACGGTACACACGGCTGCCGCTGTGCGTCGGTGGGTGGAGGGAGTGGGCGTTGAAGGTGGGGGTTAGCGTGTCGATTGAGCGGGGGTGGGGGGGCGGGGGGCTGCTTTGTCCTGGATGGTGTCGAGCTTCTCGAGTGTTGTCGGAGCCGCGCTCATCCAGGCGAGTGGGAGAGTCCATCACACTCCTGACTTGTGTCCTTGTACATGGTGGACAGGCTTTGGGGGGGTCAGGAGGTGAGTTACTCTCCGCAGGATTCCCAGCCTCTGACCTGCTCTGGTAGCCACAGTATTTATACGGCTGGGCCCAGTTCAGTTTCTGATCAACGGTAACCCCCAGGATGTTGATAGTGGGAGGGGGGGGGGGGCAGTTATGATAATGCCATTGATGACCGATAAAGGCGACTGGCCAATCTGAGCACAGCAGGATCCCACAAACAATATTAAGGCTACAAATGAAACGCTATCACCCGACACCTTACCGTTCCCATCGTCACGCTCCAGCAGTCTGAGCAGGAGGCTACTTGAGGTCGTCACCTGTCCCGGGGGAGGGCCAGAACTCATCGAGGCGGGGGTGGGGGGGGGGGGGGGGGGTGGGGGGGGGCGACTGCTGCGCCTAAAGGCGAGGGGGGGAGGTGGGGGTCGCACACAATCTATACACTTTTTAATCGGGCTGTGTCGAGTTGGCTGAGGGAGTTGAAAAGATGCCCTTAGCAACTGGGCAGGAAGGGGCTATTGGGACGGAGTGTGGAATCCTCAGGCATTCTTCTCCAAATGTTACACGGCGTGGTGGGGGAGGGGAGGTGACCACCCACCACCACCACCCCCTCCCCCGCCCCCTCAACCTGCGGGCCAGCTACCTCATAAACCGAAGAGGAGGTGAGGGGGGGCAAAGGTCAACACCCCCCCATTGGACAACATCGTGTCTGATCTGATGGGGGCCTCAACTGCACTTTGCCCTCCCCATGACCCTCGACCCCTTCGTCGATCAGAAATCTGTCTAACTCCACCTTGAATACATTCAATGAGCTGCAGCCCCCACTGCTGTCTGGGAAGGGAGAGAATTCCAGACTGACCCTCCCCCCCCCCCCCCCCCCCCCCCCACCCTTCTGAGAGAAGAAATTCCTCCTCATCTTTGTCTTCAATGGGAGACCCCCTTAATCTCAAACTGCACCCACCCCAGATCTAGATTCCACCTCCATAAGGGGGAAACATCCTTGCAGCATCCACCGCATCAAACTCCCCACTGACCATAAGACCATAAGACCATAAGACATAGGAGTGGAAGTAAGGCCATTCGGCCCATCGAGTCCACTCCGCCATTCAATCATGGCTGATAGGCATTTCAACTCCACCTACCAGCATTCTCCCCGTAGCCCTTAATTCCTCGCGACATCAAGAATTTATCTATCTCTGCCTTGAAGCCATTTAGCGTCCCGGCCTCCACTGCACTCCGCGGCAATGAATTCCACAGGCCCACCACTCTCTGGCTGAAGAAATGTCTCCGCATTTCTGTTCTGAATTTACCCCCTCTAATTCTAAGGCTGTGCCCACGGGTCCTCGTCTCCTCGCCTAACGGAAACAGTTTCTTTGCGTCCACCCTTTCTAAGCCATGTATTATCTTGTAAGTTTCTATTAGATCTCCCCTTAACCTTCTAAACTCCAATGAATACAATCCCAGGATCCTCAGCCGTTCCTCATACGTTAGACCCGCCATTCCAGGGATCATCCGTGTGAATCTCCGCTGGACACGCTCCAGTGCCAGTATGTCCTTCCTGAGATGTGGGGCCCAAAACTGGACACAGTACTCCAAATGGGGCCTAACCAGAGCCTTATAAAGGCTCAGTAGCACATCGCTGCTTTAATATTCCAACCCTCTTGAGATAAATGACAACATTGCATTCGCTTTCTTAATCACGGATTCGACCTGCATGTTTACCTTTAGGGAATCCTCGACTAGCACTCCCAGATCCCTTTGTTCTTTGGCATTATGAATTTTCTCACCGTTTAGAAAGTAGTTAATGCACAGGAAGATTCCAGGGTGCGTTAATGACCTCAGGATCTTTTCCTCTCGATGCAGGTTGAAGGATACGTATTGCATCCTGGGACACCGGGGAGGTCTCGGCCACCCCTCCCCCCATTCTCCCCGCCCCACCAATTCCAACGCACTGCTCTCCCAGTGAAGTTTTCGAGTTGTCAGCACCTCGATAGGCAACGAATGATGGACTTGGCTGGCGATGCCTGAATCTGGTGCACAGAATGTTCCCAATTTAAAATAATTCCTCGGGGTGGGGGGGGGGGGCAGCACGGAGGCACAGCGGCTAGCACTGCTGCCTCACAGCGTTGAGGACCTCGATCCCGGGTCACAATCCGTGTGGAGTTTGCAGATTCTCCCCGTGTTTGCGTGGGTCCCACCCCCACAGCACAAAAAGATGTGCCGGGTAGGTGGATTGGCCACGCTGAATTGTCCCTTCATTTGAAAGAAATTAATTGGGTGCTCTAAATTTTTAATAATAAATTAATAATTCCTGGCTTTGTGGAGGGAGCGGGGGAGAGGCGAAGGTGTTGGTGGCGTATTGGGTAGAATCTTGCGAAGGCGCCGTTTCTGCGCCTCGAGATGCAGCCGCTGTGTCAAATTTACTTTTTTTGATAAATGTTTTTATTAATTTTCATGTTTTGCGGTACATGGTTACCATTGCCAAGTCAAAATAGTATTTCTACAAATTTCCACCTGGTGGTGGTGTGAGGGGCTGGGGGTGTGATATCCACCCCCCCCCCTCCCGCTCCGCCCCTTCCTCCCCCATCTAAGGGCAGCACGGTAGCATAGCGGTTAGCACTGTGGCTTCACAGCGCCAGGATCCCAGGTTCGATTCCCCGCTGGGTCACTGTCTGTGCGGAGTCTGCACGTTCTCCCTGTGCCTGCGTGGGTTTCCTCCGGGGGCTCCGGTTTCCTCCCACAGTCCAAAGACGTAGGTTAGGTGGATTGGCCATGATAAATTGCTCTTAAGTGTACAAAAAGGTTAGATGGGGTTGCTGGGTTACGGTGATAGGGTGGAGGTGTGGGCTTAAGTGGGGTGCCCCTCCCAAGGCCTGGTGCAGACTCGATGGGCTGAATGGCCTCCTTCTGCACTGTGAATTCTGATTCTGTGATTCAACCTCTGCGCTTCAGCCACTGGTAACGATTGCTCCACCCTTGCTCTGTCGAAATCCACCTCCCCCTTCCTCGTGATTGCGAACGCCGCAATTCGATCTCCCTCCCTTAACCTTCTCTGTTCGAAAGGAAAACAATCCTCTCTCAGGCGCGAGGCCCAGAATCATCAAGTTGAGTTTTGTGCAGATTAAGACTACATTTTGTTTTATTCATTCGGGGAGGGGGGGGGGGGGGGGGGGGGGAGGGATTTGGGCGTGACTGGCTGGGATCGAGCATTTATTACCCATTCTTGAGGAGCAATTAAGATTCAAGCACCTTACTGTGGATCGGGAGTCACATGTCGGCCCGACCAGGCAAGGGCAACAGATTTCCATACTGTCACGTGAGAGTACCTTTAAGAAATGTACCTTTAAGAAATGGGTGTTTATTAGTGATGTCAGAGTGTGGGTGGAGCTGGGCTGTCTGCCGGCTTTTTACTTTTGTTTTAGGCTGTTTGCTGCAGGGTGTGTTTTAGTTTCGTTTTCAGTGTTGGAGCTGAAGCCAGACAGAGCAGGTGTACTGTTGATCTCTCTGCCATGAAAAGACTATCTCTTGATCATTTGGTGAATTCAGAATTGTAAATGTTTTCAGTAGTGAATGTAAACCTGATGTGCTTCTGTTAAAAGGTGTTTTAAGACTGATGGATGTTAAAAGGACAGCTTAAAGGATTACTTAGTGTTGTATTCTTTTTTTTTTTTAAATTTAGATTACCCAATTATTTTTTCCAATTAAGGGGCAATTTAGTGTGGCCAATCCACCTACTCTGCACATTTTTGGGTTGTGGGGGCGAAACCCACGCAGACACGGGGAGAATGTGCAAACTCCACACGGACAGTGACCCAGAGTCGGGATCGAACCTGGGACCTCAGCGCCGTGAGGCGGTTGTGCTAACCACTAGGCCACCGTGCTGCCCTTAGTGTTGTATTCTTTGGGGGTTGTATTTGAATTAATGGTTGCTAAGATGTTCACTGTATGTTTTAAAAAGGTTAACTTGAGTTCATAGAATAAACATTGTTTTGCTTTAAAAAATACTTTTCCATTTCTGCTGTACCACACCTGTAGAGTGGGTCGTGTGCTCCCCATACCACAATCTAGTAAAAGTTGTGGGTCAGGTGAACTCCATGATACACTTTGGAGTTCTCTAAACCCAGGGCCCATAACAACACCCAAAGAACATGAGTAAACCAGATGGTTTTTTTTTAAACGACAATCGACTTTTAATTATTTAAAAATTGAATTCACATTGCCACCGTCAGCCATGGGTGGTATTCGAAGCTGCGTCCAGAGAGCATTACCCTGGGTTGCTGCATTACTAGCCCAGTCACGATCCTGCTTCCCATCTCCCAGGATTCTAACCCAGTGACAGTGAAGGAATGACTGATATATTTCCAAGTCGGGATGGTGTGTGTGTGGGGGGGGGGGGGGGGGGTCTTGGAGGGCGTGACTTACAGGCGGTGGGTGTTCACGTGGCATCTGCTGCCCTTCCAGGGGGTAGAGGTGGTGGGTTTGGGCGGCGCTGTCGAAGGAGCCTTGGCGAGTGGCTGCCGCCCATCTTGTAGACGGTACACACGGCTGCCGCTGTGCGTCGGTGGGTGGAGGGAGTGGGTGTTGAAGGTGGGGGTTAGCGTGTCGATCGAGCGGGGGGGGGGGGGGGGGGCTGCTTTGCCCTGGATGGTGTTGAGCTTCTCGAGTGATGTCGGAGCCGCGCTCATCCAGGCGAGTGGGAGAGTCCATCACACTCCTGACTTGTGTCCTTGTAGATGGTGGACAGGCTTTGTGGGGGGGGGGGGGGTCAGGAGGTGAGTTACTCTCCGCAGGATTCCCAGCCTCTGACCTGCTCTGGTAGCCACAGTATTTATACGGCTGGTTCCAGTTCAGTTTCTGATCAATGGTAACAACCAGGATGTTGATTGCGGGGGATTCGGCGATGGTAACGCCATTGAATGTCAAGGGGCGATGGTTAGATCCTCTCTTGTTGGAGAAACTTGCCTTCTCTCTCCCCATATTACCCCTATGTTGAGTTTCGTCTGCTGTGTGTTTCTCTAACTTTTAATATCAGATATTTTTCAATCGCCACATCATATTATTAAACTGCCCGTGTCAGGATTTGACTCAAGGTTTGGATGATTAATCAGGTATCTAGGGAATGTGGGGGGGAGCAGGGATTAACATTACAAAGAGATGTAAGCCCCCACCCCACCAGACACATGCACAATGCAATGGGAGGAGGGCCATTCAGCCCCTCGAGGCCTGTGCCCCATTCAGTTAGACTGGGGCCAATCTGTGCGGGATGAGGGAAGGGGAGCATTTGACAGGGAGAGAAAGTGAGTGTGGATGGGGAAGAGAGAGCGTGGGACAGTGAGAGAGAGTGTGGAACGGGAGGGGTGTGTGGGATGAGGAGGGGCATGAGTGTGGCATGGGGAGAGGAGAGAGAGAGAGTGTGGGACGGGAAAGGGAGAGTGCGCGTAGCGAGGATGCTCTTAAATGCTCGGAGTCGTGCTTGGATGTTGTGGTGTTTGAGGGCGAAAGGTGTACGAGTGCCCAGGGAAGGTAATACTCCTCTGGTGAGGCTGGTGCATGGATCAGTGGACGAGAACGAGAGAGCAGCTGGAACTGGGCAGTTTTCATGGTGCGACACAGGTGAAGATGGCGGAGGGCAAGGGGGTAGCGCTGCCCACCCAGTGGTGGACGGAGCAGCTGGTGGAGTCCCTCGTCAGCAAGTTCCAGCATCGCAGGCCTCAGAGGACCTGGCCAAGGAGGTGGAGCCGCTCAGGGCGGTGATCGAGCGGGCGGAGCAGAGGCTGGAGGCTCAGGGCCTTGTGATCCAGGTGGAGGAGTGGGTGGGGGGGGGGTGTGGGGGGAGCACGAGGACCGGCTGAACTTGCCGGAGGCGGAGATGGAGATAAGCAGCCGGAAAAGGCTGAGGGAGAAGCTGGAGGACCTCGGGAATCGCTCCAGGAGTCAGAATCTGAAAATGCCGGGATGCCTGAGGGAATTGAGGCCGCCACGTTTATGGCAGGCATTCTGGCGAGGTTGATGGGGGGGGAGGGGGGCCCTCGACCGGCCCCTCGAGGTGGGATCTGGCCCACACGGCGCTGAGGAGGAGGCTGCAGGTGGGGGAGCCGCCGAGAGCAATGGTGGTGAGGCTGCATCGGTTCCTGGATAAGGAGAAGGTCCTGAGGTGGGCGGGGCCGACCAGGAAATGTACCTGGGAGGGGGGGGAGCTGCGGATTTACCAGGACCTGGGGGCAGAGCTGGCCAAGCAGAAGGCCGGGTATAATCGGGCAAAGGCCCGCCCTCTACAAGGGGGTGGAGTTTGGGGTTTTGTACCCTGCCCGCTTGTGGGCGACGCACCAAAGGGAGGAATTTTATTTTGATTCGCCAGAGGAGGCGATGGACTTTGAGAGACCCCGGACTGGGAGGAGACTGAAGACACTGAACTCCGGAGAGGAGCTTTGTGTAAAGTGGGAGGGGGGGGGGGGGGGGCACATTGGGTGGGTGGATTGGGGCAGGTTACAACGGGGGGAATGGCGAGGGTGAGGGTGACTTCGTTTCTCTTTGTTGGTGGTTAGGAGGGGGGAGTAGAGTCAGAGGACTTGGGCGGGGGCCACCATGCTCGTTGGGCGGGCTAGTTAACGGGAGTGAAGTGGGAGGTTGTCAGGACAAAGGTGTTGGGGGGGGGGGGGATGAGCTGGTTTTATTTGGTTGTGTTGGGGGGAGGGGATCGGCGGGGAGGGGATGAGGAGGGATTTGAGGGAGCGGGGGCTGCCAAGTTTATGGCACGCATTCTGGAGAGGTTGATGGGGGCACCCCCTACCAGGCTGGACACGTGGGATCTGAGAGGGCCGAACGGGCCGGTTAAACGGTCGCGTGTGTTCACGCACTGGAGCAGTTTGAAGGCAGGCGTGCTGTTCTCACAGGAGACGCACCTCAAGCTGGGGGGGGATCGGACGAGGCTGAGGAAGGGGTGGATGGGGCGGGTGTTCCACCCGGGGCTGGACATGAAGACGAGGGGGGGGGGGGGGGGGGGCGGCGGTGTTGGTCAATGAGAGGCTGGCGTTTGAGCTGGGGAGCACGGTGGCCGATCCGGGGGGCAGGTATGTGATGGTCAGTGGAGAGTTGGAGGGGATGCAGTAATCCTGGTGAATGTTTATGCCCCGAATTGGGACGACGTGGATTTTATGAGGTGGGCGTTAGGGAGGATCCCAGACCCGGACATGTATCGGCTGATGGCTGGAGAGTTGAGTGGGGGGGTGGGGACCCGTGAAGGTTTGGGAAGCCGAGGGTGAAGGAGTTCTCGTACTTGGCCCATGTGATCCGGGCGTACTCCCGGATTGTTTTGTGCTGGACAAGGCACTGCCGGTGATGTGGCCGCTTTGGAGTATTCAGCGATTACCGTCTCCAACCATGCACCGCATTGGGTGGATTTGGGGGTGGTGCCGGGGGCCGCAGTGGAGGTTGGATGTGGGGCTGTTGGCGGATGAGATAATGTGTGAGAGCTGCCATTCGGAGGTATGTGGAGCTGAATAACACGGGGGAGGTCATGACCCCCACGCTATGGGAGGCACTTAAGGTGGCAGTTAGGGGTGGATTCATTTCGATCTGGCGCACAGCGAGAGGGCAAGCCTGGTAGATGAGAGTTTGAGGCCGATCGGAGGTGGCACCGGAGGGGTGATTGAAGGAGAAGCAGCCGCTCCAATTGGAGTTTGGGTTAATGTCCATGGGAAAAGCGGTGGGGCCGTTGCAGAGGGACACAGAACACAGAACAGTACAGCACAGAACAGGCCCTTCGGCCCTCGATGTTGTGCCGAGCAATGATCACCCTACTCAAACCCACGTATCCACCCTGTACCCTGTAACCCAACAACCCCCCCTTAACCTTACTATTAGGACACTACGGGCAATTTAGCATGGCCAATCCACCTAACCCGCACATCTTTGGACTGTGGGAGGAAACCGGAGCACCCGGAGGAAACCCACGCACACACGGGGAGGACGTGCAGACTCCGCACAGACAGTGACCCAGCCGGGAATCGAACCTGGGACCCTGGAGCTGTGAAGCATTTATGCTAACCACCATGCTACCGTGCTGACGGGGAGAGTACGGGGAGAAAGCGAGCAGGATGCTGGCCTACCCAGTTGAGGAGGCGGGCAGCGGCGAGGGGAGATTGGTGGAGTGAGGGACGAGAGGGGTAAGGTGGTGACAGACCCGGACGGGGTGGATGGGGGTATTTGAGGCCTCCCAAAGGAGGCTGTGTGAGTCAGAGCCTCCGTCCGGCGGGGAGGGGTTGAGACGGTTCCTGGATGGGCTGAAGGTGGATGGGGAGAGGGTGCAGGGGCTGGGGCCCCGATCGGGCTGACGGAGGTGATGAACGGTGTGGGTGCCATGCAGGCGAGGAAGGCCCCAGCTCCGGACGGGTTCCCAGGAGAGATTTATAAGAACGTACAATGAGGCGAGGGATGGGGGGGTGAGGCGAGGGATGGGGGGGGGTGAGGCGAGGGATGGGGGGGTGAGGCGAGGGATGGGGGGTGAGGCGAGGGATGGGGGGGGTGAGGCGAGGGATGGGGGGTGAGGCGAGGGATGGGGGGTTGAGGCGAGGGATGGGGGGTGAGGCGAGGGATGGGGGGGTGAGGCGAGGGATGGGGGGGTGAGGCGAGGGATGGGGGGTCAGGCGAGGGATGGGGGGGTGAGGCGAGGGATGGGGGGGTGAGGCGAGGGATGGGGGGTGAGGCGAGGGATGGGGGGTGAGGCGAGGGATGGGGGGGTGAGGCGAGGGATGGGGGGGGTGAGGCGAGGGATGGGGGGGTGAGGCGAGGGATGGCGGGGTGAGGCGAGGGATGGGGGGGTGAGGCGAGGGATGGGGGTGAGGCGAGGGATGGCGGGGTGGGGCGAGGGATGGGGGGGTGAGGCGAGGGATGGGGGTGAGGCGAGGGATGGAGGGGTGAGGCGAGGGATGGGGGGGGTGAGGCGAGGGATGGGGGGGTGAGGCGAGGGATGGGGGCCCTCCCCCCGATAGGGGAAGACCAGGAGCTGGAAAGGGATTGAGCAGGGGCGGGGGGGGGGGGGGGGGGGTGTCGAGCACAGAGTTTCTCTGCATGCGGGGTATCTGTGGGCAGCTTTGAAAGGATTATGGAAACCTTGAGGGAATTTGGTCGGTTTTCGGGGTACAAATTGAAGATGGGGAGGGGCGAGGTGCTCCCGATCAATGCCAGAGGGCAGGAGAGGAGGTTGGGGGAGATGCCGTTCCGGTTTTTCGGTTATCCTGGGAGATGGGCCCAGTTTGTATATGGCAGGACGGGTGGAGGGACTGAGGGTGGACTGTAAGGGGTTGGGATGTGTTGCCTCTGTCACTGGCTGGGCGCGGTGCAGACGGTGAATATGACGGTGCTGTCCAGGTTCATGTTCCAGAACCTCCCATCTTTATTCCCTATTCCTTTTTCAGGAAGTTTAATGGCACAATTTTGGGGTTTGTGTTGGGGTGCTCTTGCAGCGGGGCCAGGGGGGGGCTGATCTTGCCGAATTTGATGAATTAGTATTGGGCAACAGACGTCGCGAGGGTGAGGAAATGGGCGGTGGGGAGGGATCTGTGAGGGGGCGGATGGAGATGGTGTTGTGTGTAAAGGGGGGGGGGGGGGGGCTGGGTTTGGGGGCACTGTTGTTGGTGCCCCTTCCATTCTCACCGGCCAGTTACTCCGTGAGCCCAGTGGTGTCGGCGTTACGGGTGTGGGGCAGCGTAGGGGGTTGGAGGGCGCCGATATGTGACAATCACAGGTTTGTGCCGACAGGCGCTGGATGTGAGGCTCTGGGGGCGGGTGCAGGCGGGGATTGGGTACTTCAGAGACTTGTTTATAGGGGGCACGTTTGCAGGGCTGGAGGAGTCGCCCAAGGGGAACGGGTTCAGGTACCAGGAGGTTCAGGATTTTGTGAGGAGAGTCCTTCCCTGGGGGCTGCCGCCTCTGGTGTTTTGGGACAAGCTGTTGGCGGAGGATGATATAGGGGAGAGGAAGGTGTGGGATATTTATAAGGCACTGATGGAGTGGGAGGGCGGCCTGCTGGAGGAGATGAAACGTAAATGTGAGGATTTGGGAGGTGAGGTGGGCAGGGGATGGTTCTGGTCGCCTAATTATAGGAAGGATGTGGATGATTTGGAGAGGGTGCAGAGGAGATTTACCAGGATGCTGCCTGGACTGGAGGGCACGTCTTACGAAGAAAGGTTGAGGGAGCCCGGGAATTTCTCACTGGAGCGAAGAAGGCAGAGAGGTGACTTGATAGAGGTGTACAAGGTGATGAGAGGCGTGGATAGAGTGGATAGCCAGAGACTTTTCCCCAGGGTGGAAATGGCTGTCACGATGGGACATAATTTGAAGGTGTTCGGAGGAAGGTATAGGGGAGATGTCAGAGGTCGGTTCATTACACAGAGAGTGGTGGGTGTGTGGAATGCACTGCCAGCAGAGGTGGTGGAGTCTGAGTCATTAGGGGACATTTAAGCGACTCTTGGACAGGCACATGGACAGCAGTAAATTGAAGGGGTGTAGGTTAGGTTGGTATGCGGGACTCGGAGTCGCCAAAGGCTGGAGAAGGTCAAGTTCACTTTGTGGGGAGGTCGGAGGATGGGCTTGCCCGGAGGTGGAAACTATTCCATAATTTTGAGGTGGATTGAGTGACCAGCTGGGGGGAGGGCAGGATAAGGGGGTAAAGGTATGAAGGCAGAGTGAGGGGGGGGGGGGGGGGGGGGGGGGGGGTTGGTATTGGGGAAGGTTGTATTTGTTCGCGTTGATGGTTTGGTCTTCTGCTATATTTGTGTGTATTTTCACAGTAACTTCACTACAGTGTTAATGTAAGCCTACTTGCGACAATAAAGATTATTAATATATACATGTGAGAAGCCTTGAATAAAAATATTTTAAAATAAAAGAATTTGAGCTGGGAGGTGTTGGGAAGGGAGGGTGAAGCATATCAAATTGTGAAGCTTACTGCTGGTAATGAACTTGGCGGCGCACGCGTTGGGGGTGCTACGGGGGCGGGGGCGGTGGGGGGGGGGGAGGTGGTGCTACGTGGGTGCGGTGGAGTGGAGACGAGACTCCGCCTCGGGTGGTTCCCAAGCTGTGAAGCGCAGCGACCACTCTTCCCCCACCGGTAATAACAGCTCAAAACTCGCGTCGTGAGGCGGAGCTGGTATTCAACTCAACGCTCCGAGAATCGTCATCCAACATCCCTTCGAGTCGCGTGCGTCGCCTGTCCGTTATGACCCCTTCTCCTTCGGGATGGTTCTGAAAATATAAAAGAAGGGCGGGGCGGATGGGGTGTGGTTGGGGGGGAGAGAGAACTTAATTAACTGGTAAGATCGGGCAGCTTTATCCCAGGAACGAGAGCCATCAATATGTAGGATTATGAGGCAAAGAAACCAGGCCATTCGGCCCCTCTGTTGTGCCGGGTTCCTGCCCCACAAAACACCAGCCTCCTCCCACACTTCCTACTTCATCGCCCACATCCTTCTATTCATTTCTCCCTCATGTGTTTATCCAGTTTCCCTCCTTCCCCCTTAAACACATCGACACGATTCACCTCAACCACTCCCCCGTGGGAGTGAGCCCCACATTCCCCCCACTCCCCGTGGGAGCGAGTCCCACATTCTCCCCATTCCCCGTGGGAGCGAGTCCCACATTCTCCCCACTCCCCGTGGGAGCGAGCCCCACATTCCCCCCACTCCCCGTGGGAGCAAGTCCCACATTCTCCCCATGGGGGCAAGTTCCACAATCTCCCCACTCCCCCGTGGGGGCGAGTTCCACATTCTCCCCACTCCCCGTGGGAGAGAGTTCCACATTCTCCCCACTCCCCGTGGGAGCGAGTCCCACATTCTCCCCACTCCCCGTGGGAGCGAGTCCCACATTCTCCCCACTCCCCGTGGGAACGAGTCCCACATTCTCCACACTCCCCGTGGGAGCGAGTCCCACATTCTCTCCGCTCCCCGTGGGAGCAGGTCCCACATTCTCCCCACTCCCCGTGGGAGCGAGTCCCGCATTCTCCCCACTCCCCCGTGGAGCGAGTTCCACAATCTCCCCACTCCCCCGTGGGGGTGAGTTCCACATTCTCCCCACTCCCCATGGGAGTGAGTTCCACAATCTCCCCACTCCCCCGTGGGGGCGAGTTCCACATTCTCCCCACTCCCCATGGGAGTGAGTTCCACAATCTCCCCACTCCCCCGTGGGTGCGAGTTCCACATTCCCCCCACTCCCCGTGGGAGCGAGTCCCACATTCTCCCCACTCCCTGTGGGAGCGAGTCCCACATTCTCCCCACTCCCCGTGTGAGCGAGTCCCACATTCTCCCCACTCCCTGTGGGAACGAGTCCCACATTCTCCCCACTCCCCGTGGGAGAGAGTCCCACATTCTCCCCACTCCCCGTGGGAGCGAGTCCCACATTCTCCCCACTCCCCGTGGGAGCGAGTCCCGCATTCTCCCCATGGGGGCAAGTTCCACAATCTCCCCACTCCCCCGTGGGGGCGAGTTCCACATTCTCCCCACTCCCCGTGGGAGTGAGTTCCACAATCTCCCCACTCCCTGTGGGGGTGAGTTCCACATTCTCCCCACTCCTTGTGGACGAGTCCCACATTCTCCCCACTCCCTGTGGGAGTGAGTTCCACATTCTTCCCACTCCTTGTGGGAGTTCCACATTCGCCGCACTCCCTGTGGGAGCGAATTTCACGTTCTTCCCACTCCCTCCGTGGGAGCGAGTCCCACATTTTCCCCACTCCCCGTGGGAGCGAGTCCCACATTCTCCTGAATTCCCCCGATTGGATTTATCGGTGACTGTCTCATTTAGATGTCTTCTTATTCAGCTCTTCCTCTAAAGAACCTTTTATCGTCTTAAAGACCTCGATTCGGGTTCCCGCCCCCTCCACGCTCAGGAGGAGTGGCCCAGCCTCTCAATCCTTTCCTGATGCGGTGATGAACCCAGACATCACCGGCATTGTTGTCGGTGATCTCCGCAGCTTCTCCAGTGTCGCTCTAATCGAGGCCCGGCCCAGTCCTTCTCCCTTCCTTCTCAGTTCCTTCCCTGCCACTGTGAAGTCGGGGAGAATGGCCGCTTCACCCTCCGAAAGCCCTGCTGCGCCCCATCTTACCTCTGGGGGCAGGCCCACGAAGTGTTCCGGCCCAGCAAGGTCCAAGTCGACAGGTGAAACACTGGAACCTTGATCCTCACCCCCCCCCCCTACCCTCCCCCATGTTCCCGACCCCTCTCCAAGACCGCTGACTTCACCCCACCGGTCTCCAAACGCTCCTTCAACCCTTCCACAACCTCCCATCCCTCCGCAACACCTCCTCTCCCAGAGATTCTGCCCATCGAGTCCGCACCGACCCACTTCAGCCCTCACTCCCACCCTATCCCCGTAACGCACTAACCCCTCCTAACCTTTTTGGACACTGAGGACAATTTATCATGGCCAATCCACCTAACCTGCATGTCTTTGGACTGGGTGAGTGTGTGGGGCGGCAGGGGGAAACTTGGGTCTGTCCGTAGCAGATGCTGGATAGTGTGTGTTAATGTGTGTGTGCGTGTTTATGTGTGCGTGCGTGTGTACGTGTTTATGTGTGTGCGTGTGTGTATGGTGGTGGGGGGGGGGGGGGGGGGGTGGTGTGCCAAGAGAGCGAGTAATCCTCGCCGATGCCACCCCGGGAATGCCCACCACCTGAAGGAGGAGAGCAGCGGCCTCTAACCTGATGGATTAAGAAGAATGAGAGGCGAGGCGATCTCGTCAAACTGCATCACATTTCGAAGGGGTCTCCGCAGGGATCAATGCAAACACCACAGGACTGGGGAGGGGATGTGGGGGGGGGGGGGTCACAGGTTCAGAGGGCGGCCATTTTGGGCCGATACGAGACAAAATCTCTTGGCTCCCGAGGGTCGGGGAATGGTTGGAGCGATCGATTCCAGAGGAAACCCGGCTAGCGAGGACGTCCGAGACGGAGATCGCGAGAGATTTCCAGAAGCTGAGGGATTGTGGGGGGGGGGGGGGGGGTGGAAAAGTGGATCCAAGGCAGGAGGTCAGCCACGATGTCCCTTCCCCTTTTTTCGATATCCTAAATCCTGACATTGCCTTCAATCATAACACAGGAAACAGAATAGTTTTATTGATGAATTTATTTATACAATCATTTATATATATATATGTATATATTATATATATATATAGATTAATAATCACCTCTGATACCATGTAAAGAATATCAAAAAATATATTAAAAAAATTTTTTTTGTTTCTCTCGGAAGAGGATGTAGTAATTCCAGCCTCCCCCCTGGGTGTCTGGCTCAGCTAGGTCGGGAATCATACCGTTCATTCTTCCCGGGGACAGAGGGGGTGGGGGAGGTGGTTAAGGCCTCTTGCCTCAGCCCTTTCGGCCGTCGGTGGCATCTCCTGCCGCCTCGCCGCGGGTTGCTAAGCGGGCAGCCGATCCCCGGAAACGCTCCGTGCACCATTAACCGCCCCAGTGTAGTCGGGAAGCGCGCGCGCCCAGGGTGTCACATCACGCTTCCCCCCCCCCCCCCTCGCTGTGGGAGATGGATAGCAGCATGCAGATTCCACCCCGCTCTCACCTCAATTTTACCACGCTATTGGCAATGGGCGCACATCTACATAACATTAGGAGAGACCACAAAATTCTGGTGCCGATTTTTAAAAATATCATTTTAAACATGAAAAGTCCCAGAACTGTCCGGGTGGCCCCTCGAAGCCAGTAAGGCTCCCCCGGGTTCGGAGAAAGGCCTCAAACAAACCGCGGGTAGACAGGAGGGGCCCCTGTTCAAAAACACACGCTCTCTCGCTCGACCACGCGCTCGCCAACGCACTCTCTCTCGCTCGTCCGCGCTCTCTCTCGCACACACGCACGCTCTCTCTCGCACACACGCGCTCTCTCTCTCGCATGCACGCGCTCTCTCTCTCGCATGCACGCGCTCTCTCTCTCGCATGCACGCACTCTCTCTCGCACGCACGTGCTCTCTCTCGCTAGCCCGCGCTCTCTCGCACACACGCACCGCTCTCTCTCGCACACACGCGCTCTCTCTCTCGCACACACGCGCTCTCTCTCTCGCATACACGCGCTCTCTCTCTCGCACACACGCGCTCTCTCTCGCACACACGCGCTCTCTCTCGCACACACGTGCTCTCTTGCACACGTGTTCTCTCTCGCTAGCCCGCGCTCTCTCTCGCACACACGCGCTCTCTCGCTCGCACACACGCACTCTCTCTCGCACACACGCGCTCTCTCGCATACACGCACTCTCTCGCACACACGCGCTCTCTCTCGCTCGCCCACGCGCTCTCGCTCGCCCATACACACTCTCTCTCGCACACACGCGCTCTCTCTCGCACACATGCGCTCTCTCTCGCACACACGCGCTCTCTCTCGCTCGCACACACGCTTTCTCTCTTGCACACACGTGCTCTCTTGCACACACGCGCTCTCTCGCTCGCCCACGCGCTCTCGCCCATACGCACTCTCTCTCGCACACACACTCTCTCTCGCACACACGATCTCTCTCGCACACACGATCTCTCTCGCACACGCTCTCTCTCTCGCACACGCTCTCTCTCTCGCACACGCTCTCTCTCTCGCACACGCTCTCTCTCTCGCACACGCTCTCTCTCTCGCACACGCTCTCTCTCGCACACGCTCTCTCGCACACGCTCTCTCTCGCACACGCTCTCTCTCGCACACGCTCTCTCTCTCGCACACGCTCTCTCTCTCGCACACGCTCTCTCTCGCACACGCTCTCTCTCGCACACGCTCTCTCTCTCGCACACGCTCTCTCTCTCGCACACGCTCTCTCTCTCGCACACGCTCTCTCTCTCGCACACGCTCTCTCTCTCGCACACGCTCTCTCTCTCGCACACGCTCTCTCTCTCGCACACACGCACTGTGTAGGTGACAGTCACCTCCACAGGCCCACTCTCTCCAATCCCAGAGGCTAATAGGCCGGGAAACCCATCTCTCACCATGACCCCACTCCCCCGTCCCTTTACAGTGCAAAAATCCCTTCCATGTGTTACAATTGAGGCGAGGAGGGTAAAGAAAAATGAACCCACAGCGTTAAATTAGTGTTTGAAGTGGCTGATTTAAATCTAGAGCTACCTGGGTCAGGTTATGGGACAGGCCAGCCTTCACGTGGGAGAATCGGAGGTGGTTGGGGGCAACAGCTTCTTTGAGCATGAGTGTGGATCGGGAAGGGAATTATTTGAACCCGTACCCCAGTGAGGGTCAGTGTGTGTGGGACCCCTACCCCAGTGAGAGTCAGTGTGTGTGGGACCCCTACCCCAGTGAGAGTCAGTGTGTGTGGGACCCCTACTCCAGTGAGAGTCAGTGTGTGTGGGACCCCTACTCCAGTGAGAGTCAGTGCGTGTGGGACCCCTACTCCAGTGAGAGTCAGTGTGTGTGGGACCCCTACCCCAGTGAGAGTCAGTGTGAGTGGGACCCCTACCCCAGTGAGAGTCAGTGTGTGTGGGACCCCTACCCCAGTGAGAGTCAGTGTGTGTGGGACCCCTACCCCAGTGAGAGTCAGTGTGTGTGGGACCCCTACCCCAGTGAGAGTCAGTGTGTGTGGGACCCGTACCCCAGTGAGAGTCAGTGTGTGTGGGACCCGTACCCCAGTGACAGTCCGTGTGTGTGGGACCCGTACCCCAGTGAGAGTCAGTGTGTGTGGAGCCCGTACCCCAGTGAGGGTCAGTGTGTGTGAAACCCCTACCCCAGTGAGAGTCAGTGTGTGTGGGACCCGTATCCCAGTGAGAGTCAGTGTGTGTGGGACCCGTACCCCAGTGAGGGTCAGTGTGTGTGGGACCCCTACCCCAGTGAGAGTCAGTGTGTGTGGGACCCGTACCCCAGTGAGAGTCAGTGTGTGTGGGACCCCTACCCGAGTGAGAGTCAGTGTGTGTGGGACCCGTACCCCAGTGAGAGTCAGTGTGTGGGAGACCCCTACCCCAGTGAGAGTCAGTGTGTGTGAAACCCCTACCCCAGTGAGAGTCAGTGTGTGTGGGACCCGTACCCCAGCGAGAGTCAGTGTGTGGGACCCCTACCCCAGTGAGAGTCAGTGTGTGGGACCCCTACCCCAGTGAGAGTCAGTGTGTGTGGGACCCGTACCCCAGTGAGAGTCAGTGTGTGTGGGGGACCCGTACCCCAGTGAGAGTCAGTGTGTGTGGGACCTGTACCACAGTGAGAGTCAGTGTGTGTAGGACCCGTACCCCAGTCAGAGTCAGTGTGTGTGGGACCCGTACCCCAGTGAGAGTCAGTGTGTGTGGGACCCGTACCCCAGTGAGAGTCAGTGTGTGTGGGACCCGTACCCCAGTGAGAGTCAGTATGTGTGGGACCCGTACCCCAGTGAGTCAGTGTGTGTGGGACCCGTACCCCAGTGAGAGTCAGTGTGTGTGGGACCCGTACCCCAGTGAGAGTCAGTGTGTGTGGGACCCGTACCCCAGTGAGAGTCGGTGTGTGTGGAACCCGTACCCCAGTGAGAGTCAGTGTGTGTGGGACCCGTACCCCAGTGAGAGTCAGTGTGTGTGGGACCCCTACTCCAGTGAGAGTCAGTGCGTGTGGGACCCCTACCCCAGTGAGAGTCAGTGTGTGTGGGACCCCTACTCCAGTGAGAGTCAGTGTGTGTGGGACCCCTACCCCAGTGAGAGTCAGTGTGTGTGGGACCCGTACCCCAGTGAGAGTCAGTGTGTGTGGGATCCCTACCCCAGTGAGAGTCAGTGTGTGTGGGACCCGTACCCCAGTGAGAGTCAGTGTGTGTGGGACCCCTACCCCAGGGAGAGTCAGTGTGTGTGGGACCCCTACTCCAGTGACAGTCAGTGCGTGTGGGACCCCTGCCCCAGTGAGAGTCAGTGTGTGTGGGACCCATACCCCAGTGAGAGTCAGCGTGTGTGGGACCCCTACTCCAGTGAGAGTCAGTGCGTGTGGGACCCCTACCCCAGTGAGAGTCAGTGTGTGTGGGACCCCTACCCCAGTGAGAGTCAGTGTGTGTGGGACCCCTACCCCAGTGAGAGTCAGTGTCCGTACCCCAGTGAGAGTCAGTGTGTGTGGGACCCCTACCCCAGTGAGAGTCAGTGTCCGTACCCCAGTGAGAGTCAGTGTGTGTGGGACCCGTACCCCAGTGAGAGTCAGTGTGTGTGGGACCCCTACCCCAGTATAAGTTAGTGTCTTGGGGAGGAGGGTCTGTGTTTGCCTGCTTGCAGTCGAATAGCTGGCCCCAATGTCACGCGCCCTCTAGATGGTTTTGGGAGGGGTGTGGGGGGTGTACTAAAGGGGATTCCGTCCAACATAAAACCCACCTCCCACCACCACTGACCAATCAGCGCCCCCTCCCAGCCCCTCCTCCCTCCGCTCCTGACTCAAACAGGCTCGAGCCCCTCTCCCCACCCGTAACCCCGAAACGTTAAAGAAGCCTTCCCCCCACCCCTCCCCCACCCCCTGGCGGTCCCAGGGAGGAAACTACTCACCGTTAAATCTACTCATTATCTACAAAAAAGCACCAACAGGGACAGCCTGCCCCCCCCCCCCCCCCCCCCCCATAATGCCCGTCAGTACCAGGTTTCATTCTCCACAATCCCAATTACTCGATACGTGGCGTGACCCTTGAACCCTTCGCCGAGGGGTCGGGACGTCACGTTTCGGGTACTCTCACCTGCTCCCCCCCCCCCCCCCCCCCCCCCCCCCCATCTCCTCTCGAGACGCAACTGAGGAGGGAGGAAAGAGAATGACAGAGAGCAGGATAGAGAGAGAGAGAGAGAGAGACAGACAGAGAGAGCGAGAGAGAGATAGATGCAAAAGAGAGGCAGAGGGAGAGGGAGAAACTAGCAAAGAGTGGGGGAGATAGATGGAGGGGGAGGAGATAAATGGAGGGGGGGGGAGAGAGGGAGGGGGAGAGGAAGGGCAAGGGAGAGAGATGATGGGAAGGAGGGAGAGAGATATTGGGAGGGAGACAGAGAGGGAAGAGGGAGAGGGAGGGAGGGGAGGAAAGTGGGAGGGAGGCAGAGAGAGAGGGAGGGAGGTAGACAGAGAGAGGGAGGGAGACAGATAGAGGGAGAGACAGAGAGAGGGAGGGAGACAGACAGAGGGAGACAGATAGAGGGAGGGAGACAGATAGAGGGAGGGAGACAGATAGAGGGAGGGAGACAGATAGAGGGAGGGAGACAGAGAGACAGATAGAGGGAGGGAGACAGAGAGAGGGAGGAAGACAGATAGAGGGAGGAAGACAGATAGAGGGAGGGAGACAGAGAGAGGGAGGGAGACAGAGAGAGGGAGGGAGACAGACAGAGGGAGACAGATAGAGGGAGGGAGACAGATAGAGGGAGGGACAGAGAGAGGGAGGGAGACAGATAGAGGGAGGGACAGAGAGAGGGAGGGAGACAGATAGAGGGAGGGACAGAGAGAGGGAGGGAGACAGATAGAGGGAGGGAGACAGATAGAGGGAGGGACAGAGAGAGGGAGGGAGACAGATAGAGGGAGGGAGACAGATAGAGGGAGGGAGACAGAGAGACAGATAGAGGGAGGGAGACAGATAGAGGGAGGGACAGATAGAGGGAGGGAGACAGATAGAGGGAGGGAGACAGATAGAGGGAGGGAGACAGAGAGACAGATAGAGGGAGGGAGACAGATAGAGGGAGGAAGACCGATAGAGGGAGGAAGACAGATAGAGGGAGGGAGACAGAGAGAGGGAAGGAGACAGATAGAGGGAGGGAGACAGATAGAGGGAGAGACAGAGAGAGGGAAGGAGATAGAGAGGGAGAGAGTGAGGGAGACAGAGACGAGACTGTGTACACAAGGCACGGAAAAACAGGGGAGTGAGTGTGCACGTGAGGATCTGATGCCTTTGCCTTCACTTGATGACTAACTTTGTGTTGTACGATTCGGGCTCCTGGGTAAGGGAGGCAGCGGGGTTGACCTTGGGCAGGCTGTACAGGTACACGGCCCCAATCACCAGGCCCGCGCCCACGACAAAGTACACATCAACGATGAAGCCGAAGAGGTAGACCGACGCCACGGTGGAGATGATGATGGACAGCGAGGCGGCGAAGGCTTTGAGGATGTTGTCGGCGTACTTCACCACTACCGCCACCAGAAGGCCGCCGAGGGCCTGGTTGAAGATGACGCACCAGACCATGGGCGTGTATGCGAAGAAGAAGCCCTTCTCGCCGATGTCCTGGCCGTCCTTCCACCACATGGCGAGGAGGCCCAGCAGCGTACCGAAGATGCCCAGCTGCACGTTGCGCAGCCAGACGGAGGCAGAGGTGCCCTTCAGCGTCTTCTCGAAGTACACGCCGGCGAAGCCTGACGACACGCACGACACCAGCACTGCCATCAACCCCACCAGGTAGATCTGGCCCGGCGCCTGGTCCTTGCCAGCCCGCTCCTCCTCCTGTGTCACCTGCACGATGGCGATGCCCGTTAAGAGGATCAGCAGGGAGACCCACTGCAGCCACGACAGACTCTTCTTTAGCATCAGCACGGAGAACAGGGCCGTGGTCAGGATCTTGAACTGGTACATCACCTGCCATGGCCGGCAAAACATCAGAAGAAAAACAAAGAGGCAAGATGCCCAGTGTCAATCTGCGGTCAAGTTACGGACTCCCCCCTTAATGCCCCACCCCGCTGGCCATTTTATGTGGAGCGTCGCTGTCCAGGCCCAGCATTTGTTGCCCATCCCCAATTGCCCCCTCGAGAAGGGCCATCTTGAACCCGCTGCAGCCCCCGTGTGGTGCAGGTACACCCACCGTGCTGTTAGGGAGGGGGGGGGGGGGGGGGGGGAGTTCCGGGATTCTGATCCAGCCCACAGTGAAGGAACAGCGGACTGAATGTTTGTGGAAGGGGGAACAATCAAGCGGGTCTGCTGTGTCCTGGATGGTGTCGAGCTTCTCGAGTGTTGTCGGAGCCGCGCTCATCCAGGCGAGTGGGAGAGTCCATCACACTCCTGACTTGTGTCCTTGTAGATGGTGGACAGGCTTTGGGGGGGGGGTCAGGAGGTGAGTTACTCTCCGCAGGATTCCCAGCCTCTGACCTGCTCTGGTAGCCACAGTATTTATACGGCTGGGTCCAGTTCAGTTTCTGATCAATGGTAACCCCCCCAGGATGTTGACTGTGGGGGATTCAGCGATGGTAATGCCATTGAATGTCAAGGGGAGATGGCCATTGCCTGGCACTTCTGTGACACAAATGTCACTTGCTACTTGTCAGCACAAAGCCAGGATGTTGCCCAGGTCCTGCTACGTATGGACAGGGACCTGTGACAGGGAGCCTCCCCTCCTGGCATCCGGATTTTTAAAAAAGAGGGAACCCGCCATCATTTCCACCTTACGTGCAGTGATAGTCTAATGTGCCGATTCCCGCTCACGTGCCCAGAGGGTTCAGCGATGGGAGGTCAGCGCAGTCCCAACCCCCACCCTCCCGGCGCGAGGTTCCCAGCTGATGGAGTGGAAGTAATGCCTCTTACAGTCGAAGCGCCAGCCGGTGAAGGCACCTCCATGGGGAAAGGGTCGCAGGGATTTAAAGGGGGGGGGGAGAAGGAAACTCAGAATCGCCGTGTCAAAAGACCACCACGTACCTGGAATGTTACAGCTGGGAGGTTGGAGATCGCCACGTACTGCAAGTTGTTCTGCAGAGTGTAGATCAGTGACGGGACCGCCATCTTCAGCATGTCCATGTACTCCACGACCATGCCATTGTACAGGCAGGCGGCGAGCTCCTTCACATTTCCTGCAACAAGAGAGAGGGAGGGAGGTAGACAGACATTCTTCCATCCCACAACCAGGCCATTCAGCCCTTCTGCGTTGCACACGCACGTGTACACACTCACACACGCACGTGTACACACACACGCTCGTGTACACTCACACACGCTCGTGTACACACTCACACACGCACGCGTACACACTCACACGCTCGTGTACACACACACACGCTCGTGTACACACTCACACACGCTCGTGTACACACTCACACACGCTCGTGTACACACACACACGCTCATGTACACTCACACACGCTCGTGTACACACTCACAGACGCTCGTGTACACACTCACACACGCTCGTGTACACACTCACACATGCCCGTGTACACACACACACACGCTCGTGTACGCGTATGCACACACGCACACACTCACACAGCACGTGTATGCACACTCACACACGGACGGTTCAAGGATCCCCCTGTTTGTTCCGTTTTCCCCTTTCTATTTTTTTTGCCATTATAATTTTTATCCATGGATGATGAATGGGTCTGTGACTTTAATGTTACTGCATGTTTTGTCTTTATCTCTGTTACAAACGAACAGTAATTGTGTTTTAACTTACAAACCTGCAAATTATTGGGCAGCCAAGGGCCAATGGTTTGGGGAATTTTTATACGAGTTATTGCTTCATTCGCTTGTGCTTTGACTCTGGGGTCAGTGAGGCTGGAATTGACCGCGCACTAGCCCAAGGTGTCGTAACAACAGACACGCGCATACACACGGACATCACACACACACACACACACATTCCCCCACCCCAGTCTCTCTTTTCTAGAGGGACCTGTGACAGGGAGCCTGACATCCTGATTTTTTTTTTTGTTTTAAGAATGGAACAGGGATCACGCCGTGATTTTCGCCTTCGAAAATCCGATTGGAAAAGTAATCGACCAAGTCTGGCTCACACGTGATTTCAGATCCACAGCAATGTGGTCGATTCTTAAATGCCCTGGCAAACCTCGAGGGCAATTGGAGGAGGGGTGGGGATGGTGGGGAGAGAGCGGGCTAATTGGATAGCTCTTCTGAAGGGGCTGGCCCAGGCATGATGGGATGAGTGGCCTTCTCCGGATTTGTAAGGCTTGGGGAAATCTTACAAAATAGAGGTGAGGAACAGGTCCTGGCATGTTTAGACAGGGTCGCAAGGGGCTGAAGTTCCTCCCCAGCCCAAGAGAACCTGCGCTTGTGAACGCAATGGGAGAAGAATTGCTTTGCGCCACGGCATAATACAGGCGTCAGTGTGTGGATCGCCAAGGTGCGGCCAAGCTGGAGGAAAAGGAAACAGCCAAACCCGCTCTCCTTTTCAAGGAATCGCACGACGGTTCCAGCGCACAAGGCCATTCGTCCCATTTTGACAGTGCTGCCCCTGCTCAGTTCCCCCTCCTTTCCCCCCCCCGTGACCCTGCAGGAGTAACTCAGCCCAGTCATGCCCCCCCCCCCCAGTGACCCTGCAGGAGTAACTCAGCCCAGTCCCCCCCCCTCCTCGCCCCTCAGCCCCCTCCCCGTGACCCTTTTGATTTTGATTTGATTTATTATTGTCCCATGTATTAGTATACAGTGAAAAGTATTGTTTCTTGCCTGCTGTACAGACAATGCATACCGTACATAGGGAAGGAAGGAGAGACTGCAGAATATAATGTTACAGTTATAGCGAGGTGTAGAGAAAAGATCAATTTAATATGAGGTGGGTCCATTCAAAAGTCTGATGGCTGTAGGGAAGAAGCTGTTCTTGAGTCGGTTGGTACGTGACCTCAAACTTTGGTATCTTTTTCCTGACGGAAGGAGGTGGAAGAGAATATGTCCGGGGTGCGTGGGGTCCTTAATTATGCTGGCTGCCTTTCTGAGGCAGCGGGAATTATAGACAGAGTCAATGGATGGGAGGCTGGTTTGCGTGATGGACTGAGCTACATTCATGACCTTTTGTAGTTTCCCACGGTCTTGGGCAGAGCAGGCTCCATACCAAGCTGTGATACAACCAGAGTGAGGGGAAGGACCACGACTACACCTATGGTACCTTCACAGCTGGGAGCACCGACTGAACACCGACAAACCACTGTAAATATCGAACACTAATGTATAGATAGAAATATCAAGCAGCATTGGAGCCCCAGTCAGGGTTACAGTGACAGGCAAAACTCAAGTTTCCTCTTCCGTACTTTCCCGTATCTATAACTCAAAACAGCAATAAAAATATTTTTCCAAAAAAATACAAAAGGCAGAAAGCGGTAAACTACAGGCCAGTTAGCCCAACGTCTGCCGTGTGGGAAACGATAGAAGCTACGATTAAATTCATAGCAGGGCACTTGAATAAGCTCAAGGCAATCGGGCAGAGTCCACATGATTTTGTGAAAGGGAAATCTGGTTTGACCAACTTACTGGAGTTGAGGAAGTAACCAGCATGGTGGATAAAGGGGAACCATTGGATGTACTGTTGGTAGATTTCCAGAAGGCCTTTGATAAAAGTTCCACATGAAAGGTTATTGCGGGAAATGATAGCTCAGGTTACCAGGCGGGGGAGGGGGATCAACCTGTGGGCATGGATTGGCTGGCTAACAGGAAGCAGAGAGTTGGCATAAATGGTTGTTTTTCAAGGGTTGGCATGATTGGCATGATGCGATGAGGGGTGTGCCACAGGGGTCCGTGCTGAGACCTGAACGGTTTACAATATATATATATATATAAATGGATGAAGGGATTGGAAGGACGTTTGCCAGATTTGTTGATGACACGAAGATGGGTTGGAAGGTAAATTGTGAAGAGGACGTAAGGGAGATCACAAAAAAAAGATCTGCCAGATGCAGTTTCATATGGGAATGAATGGAATTTGTCTAATTTGACAGGAATAAAAAGGAGCTTGTTAGATCATAAGGAGCTGAAGAAGGCCATTTGGCCCATCAAGTCTGCTCCGCCATCCAATGAGATCCTGGCTGATCTGATGTGATAATCCTCAACTCCACTTTCCCGCTTTATCCCCGTAACCCTCGACCCCCTCACTGATTAAAAATCTGTCTCTCTCGGCCTTGAACATATTTAACGACCCGGCCTCTACAGCTCTCTACGGTAAAGAATTCCACAGATTCACTCCCCTCTGAGGGAAGAAATTCCTCCTCATCTCTGTCTCAAATGGGCGGCCCCCCAACTCTGAGATTCTGCCCTCCGGTCCCAGACTCTCCAACAAGAGAAAACGTCCTCTCAGCATCGACCCCATCAATCCCACCCAGAATCCTCTCTGTCTCAATAAGGTCGCCTCTCGTTCTTCTAAACTCCCAATGAGTACAGGCCCCGACCTACTCAACCCCTCCTCATAACAAAATCCCCCCCATTCCCGGGATCAAGTGAACTTTCTCTGGACTGACTCCAATGCCGGGATATCTTTCCTTCGATAAGGAAACCAAAACTGTTGTATTCCAGGTGCCTTGTACAGTTTTATCAGGACTTCTCGATTTTTATTTAGTTCAAACTTGTACCAAAGTAGGTTACAGCAAATAAACACCCCGGGAAACATTCTTCCCAACAATCAACTATACAGTTTGTACAGATTGTCCTCCTTTTTCACCCCCCCCCGCCCGCCCCATGGTGAAAGGTTATCCGGGGGCCAGCGGGAATGTGGGGTTGAGGCGATACTCAGAGGAGATGTGGGAGAGCAGCTTAGAGGGGCTGAATGGTCTCCTCTTGCTCCTTGTTCATATCCTACCTCATATCCTGCATGTACACTCCCAGGCCCCTTTGCTCTCGCACCCCCTTTTCGGGCACCTCCTTCCTCAGGCAGGGTTGGGTGATTTTACGCCAGGCCATTCACCACCAAAATGGCTATTGCGCTCCAGATTACCTCGAGGTGTGAAGAGAAGTTGGCATTCGGAGGGGGAGATGGCAATTTCGCTCTAAATGAGAGGGGGGGGGGGGGGGTCAGTGCCCTGTGCAGTAAAAACGTATAGTCCCATGCAAGGCGTAACGTCACAGGAGAGAGAGAGAGAGAGCGAGAGAGAGAGAGAGAGAGAGAGAGCAAAGAAAAGGCCACAGCTCACCTCTTTTCTGTCCGAGAATCAGAATCAGGCAAGTCCCGAGTTTGACGAGTTCGACCATCACAACGGCAGAGGTGGAAAAAAACCTGTTCCCAGGAATCGTCCGGACGTAACGGATGCATAAGATGACCGAGGCGTTCTGGATCACCAGAACCACCAGGCTGGCATACTTCAACTTCTCATTAGCTGTGGAGGAGAAAGAGTAGAATGGCGAGGCATCAGCGAAGAGTAAGTGGCAACCCTCCCCCCTCCACCCCCACTGGTCGTCAATCACGCTGCTGCTCGTGGGATCTTCCTGTGTGCAAGCGATCTCCCTGCGTAAGGATGGTGGCCCGGGATCCTCAACGGTGGCCTCAGGATGACCTGGTAATTTGACACCATTCGCCTTTGGGGTGGCAATTGTGCTCCAGGTGACCCCGGGTGAAATGGGCATTCAGAGATAAAAGGCAATGCGACGTGGCGGGGGGGAGGGACGGGACTCCATTAAGTAGCCACATGAGAAGACAATAAGGTAGGGATGAAGGGATGGGATGTTTATCTTGAATGGTTCCAGCAGAGAAGGCCATTCGGCCCCTGGTGTCCGTGCTGGCTCCTCCGCAAGAGCAACTCTCCCAGTCCCATACCACCCCCCCCTCCCCCCCCCCACCATGGCTTCTCAAATCTTGCTTTGCCCTATTTTCTTTATTCTTTGAGGGGGTGTGGGGCATCACTGAGCAAAGGCCCAGTATCTCTTACCCATTCCTCGTTGACCCTTTGAACTGAGCAAATCGCTGTGGCCTATTTCCGAGAGGGCAGTTGAGAGTAGACCACATTGCTCTGTGTGGGCCAGACAAGGGTAAGGACGGCATATTTCCCTCACCAAAGGGGTCATTAGTGAACCAGAAGGTTTTTTAAAATCACAATCGATGATAATTTCACGATCCCCATGACTGAAACTGGCTTTATGATTCAAGACTTCATTAATGTGTGGTGGGATTCGATCATGCGTCCCCACATTAGAGCCTCTGGATTACTAACTCAGTGACGTTATCACTGCGCCATCATCTCTGCCAAGCAGTTTCTCCCCAATTTAAGCTTTCATCATTTAACTGTCCATGTTGTTATCACATACTCTCTATCAAACCCTGTGCTGTACCCGTCCTGGGAGTGTTTGATGGGGACAGTGTAGAGGGAGCTTTACTCTGAATCTGACTCCGTGCTGTACCTGCCCTGGGAGTGTTTGATGGGGACAGTGTAGAGGGAGCTTTACTCTGTATCTAACCCCGTGCTGTACCTGTCCTGGGAACGTTTGATGGGGTCAGTGTAGAGGGAGCTTTACTCTGTATCTAACCCCGTGCTGTGCCTGTCCTGGGAGTGTTTGATGGGGACAGTGTAGAGGGAGCTTTACTTTGTATCTAACCCCGTGCTATACCTATCCTGCGAGTGTTTGATGGGGACAGTATAGAGGGAGCTTTACTTTGTATCTAACCCCGTGCTGTACCTGTCCTGGGAGTGTTTGATGGGGACAGTGTAGAGGGAGCTTTACTCTGTATCTAATCCTGTGCTGTACCTGTCCTGGGAGCGTTTGATGGGGTCAGTGTAGAGGGAGCTTTACTTTGTATCTAACCCCGTGCTGTACCTGTCCTGAGAGTGTTTGATGGGGACAGTGTAGAGCAGGGGTGGGCAAACTCTTCCGTGCAAGGGCCACATTCAGAAATTCACAATTTTAAAGGGCCGCATAGTATATTAAGTAAAATAATTAATATTTAAAATAGCCAAAGTAAAAGGTTTTTAAAGAAAAAAAAAGCAATTAATTTTTATTAATTAATATTTTAAAGTAGAAACTTCACATGAAACACATGTTGTGCCGAGCAATGATCACCCTACTCAAGTCAACGTATCCACCCTATACCAGTAACCCAACAGCCCCACCCCATTAATCTTAAAATTTAAAAAAAAAAAAAAATTTTTTAAAGAAAATTTTTTTTTTTTTTTAAATGACTTGATCTTGGTGGGCCGCATAAAGACCTTTGGCGGGCCGCATGCGGCCCGCGGGCCGTAGTATGCCCACCCCTGCTCTAGGAGAATGCAAACTGGAGGTCAGTGGAAAGAACAAGATGCAGAAAGTGAAATTTTCCATTGTGGAAGCTGAGCATTAATCACTGCTGTGGGTGGAACTCTGTGAAGCACTCGAATTGGTAAAAAGAGTACAGTGCTGACTGTGCGGTGCGTTTCCAGAAATATTTCAAGGATTCAGAGTTTTGCCATTCGCTTGAAGAAACAAAACAATGACTTGAGAATCTGTATGGATCCCAAAGGCCTCAACTTAAATATAAAGCTGGAACATTATCCATTTTGGTAGGAATAACAGCAAACGGGATTATTATTTAAACGATAAAATATTAAAGCATGCCGCTGTTCAGAGAGACTTGGGTGTGCCCGTGCATGAGTCACAGAAAGTTGCTTTACAGGTGCAACAGGTGATTAAGAAGGTAAATGGAATTTTGTCCTTCATTGCTAGAGGGATGGAGTTTAAGACTAGGGAGGTTATGCTGCAATTGTATAAGGTGTTAGTGAGGCCACACCTGGAGTATTGTGTCCAGTTTTGGTCTCCTTACTTGAGAAAGGACGTACTGGCACTGGAGGGTGTGCAGAGGAGATTCACTAGGTTAATCCCAGAGCTGAAGGGGTTGGATTACGAGGAGAGGTTGAGTAGACTGGGACTGTACTCGTTGGAATTTAGAAGGATGAGGGGGGATCTTATCGAAACATTTAAAATTATGAAGGGAATAGATAGGATAGATGCGGGCAGGTTGTTTCCACTGGCGGGTGACAGCAGAACTAGGGGGCATAGCCTCAAAATAAGGGGAAGTAGATTTAGGACTGAGTTTAGGAGGAACTTCTTCACCCAAAGGGTTGTGAATCTATGGAATTCCTTGCCCAGTGAAGCAGTCGAGGCGCCTTCATTAAATGTTTTTAAGGTAAAGATAGATAGTTTTTTGAAGAATAGATTAAGGGTTATGGTGTTCGGGCCGGAAAGTGGAGCTGAGTCCACAAAAGATCAGCCATGATCTAATTGAATGGTGGAGCAGGCTCGAGGGGCCAGATGGCCGACTCCTGCTCCTAGTTCTTATATTCTTATTATCCAATTCTGAAACAAGGAGAGATGACGTGTGAGATGCTAGGAGCGACATGCTTTAGCAAACTAGAGGCATCGCAGGGTTTTTGGCAACTCGGGTGAGACGGGGAAGAGCACAAAGCTGTGAACCTTCAACACTCCATTCGGGCGATACTGATTTCTCACATTCAGTATTATTTCAGCATCTGAAATTTTCCACAGGGTAATGGAACACGTTGTGGATTGAATTGTTGGCGTCAAGCGTGTACATAGACAATATCACCATTTGGGCAGCACGGTAGCACAGGGGTTAGCACTGTTGCTTCACAGCTCCAGGGTCCCAGGTTCGATTCCAGGCTCGGGTCACTGTCTGTGCAGAGTCCGCACGTTCTCCCCGTGTCTGCGTGGGTTTCCTCCGGAGGTGCTCCGGTTTCCTCCCACAGTCCAAAGACGTGCAGGTTAGGTGGATTGGCCGGGATAAATTGCCCTTCGTGTCCAAAAAGATTAGGTGGGGTTACTGGGATAGGATGGAGGTGTGGGCTTGAAGTAGGCTGCTCTCTTTCCAAGGGCCGGTGCAGACTCGATGGGCCAAATGGCCTCCTTCTGCACTGTAAATTCTATGATCTGTGAAAAGTGCACGGCGATAGGCTATTCAAAGTGTTAAGAAGCTTTAAAAAGTCTGGCCTCCGGTTACATAAAGCCAGTTTGTTGAAGAGATTACATTCTTGCTCGAGGTGCACAACCAGACCAGGAGAAGATAACGGCGACATTAAACATTCCACGTCCGGAAAATCCGTAAACGTGATCATCGGTAGATGTGACGTTCTCGAACATTTTTCTTCTCTCTCGTGTGTGTGTGTGTGTCCAGTCCCAATCTGGATTGGATTACCGTTACAATTCGCAGCCAGCGACGGGAGGATGGGGAAAGGGGGGAGAAGGAGGGTGGTGGCTGGGGAAGGAAGGGGGGGAGGGAAGGAAGGGGGGGAAGGAAGGGGGGGGAAGGAAGGGGGGGGAGAAGGGGGGAAGGAAGGGGGGAGAAGGGGGGAAGGAAAGAGGGGGGAAGGGGGGGGAAGGAAGGGGGGTAGGGGGAAGGGGTGCAGCAGCGATGTGCAATTGCCCCTGTCCCTCCCTCCACCACGAAATTGCACCATTCTCACAATGTCAGATGTCCCCGAAAGTCCCGCTCGCACAGCCCCAGCGCTGCTCACTTGCTTTATTTTGGTTTGAACTCCTGCCCTCCCTCCCTCCCCATCCCTTTGCAACTCTTGCTCATTGCAACAAGGGGAGGCAGAAGGCAAGATCCATCGCTATGTCAGTAAGTAAAGGCAGTCTCTGCTTGACAAGGAGCTGCCGTTCGGATCTGTCCCGCTCCCACCCTCCCTCCCTCCCGCCGCTCAGTGTGGCTCAGTTTCAATGACATTCTATTCGTTTCACACAAAAGTTTGGAAGCTGCTTTCTCATTCTGCTCTACCGGCTGAAAACCGTCCGCAAACCTTGGAACCCCGGACTGAACCCCCCCCCCCAACCGATTCTGAGCCCCAACCTCTGGCAGTTCGACGGTGCGAAACGCACTGGCGTCTCAAGGGTTAAAGCTTTATGTTGAAGTTCTTATGGGGAATTAAAATACCTGGTTTTAAGTGAACGACCGCAAGATTGGGATTCGTGAGGCTGTTGGGATAGAGCAGCGAACGCATTGGGTCTGTTTGTAGGGTGTGGTTCTAAAATGCTTTATGTTTGTAAGTGTTTATATCCGCGCCTGTCTATGTGTTTCATTCCCCCCCCCCCCTTTGCCGACTAGTTGTACTTGTCCGAATATCTGCTTCTCACTCCTTTCACATTGATACCAAAGGCTCAGCCTCCGCAACTCAACCATTGGCTCCGATGACAGCCCCGAGCTGCCCTGACATCTCGCTCACTCCTGTTTGGTTAATTAAGTTTTCAATCACCGGACATAGAACAGTACAGCACAGAACAGGCCCTTCGGCCCTCGATGTGCCGAGCAATGATCACCCTACTCAAACCCACATATCAACCCTATACCCGTAACCCAGCAACCCCCCCTTAACCTTACTTTTTAGGACACTGCGGGCAATTTAGCATGGCCAATCCACCTAACCCGCACATCTTTGGACTGTGGGAGGAAACCGGAGCACCCGGAGGAAACCCACGCAGACACGGGGAGGACGTGCAGACTCCGCACCGACAGTGACCCAGCCGGGAACCGAACCGGGGACCCTGGAGCTGTGAAGCATTTATGCTAACCACCATGCTACCGTACTGGGTAACACTGGGTAATAATATATCAGATTGATCATTGATCGGAGCCTGTCATTTATTGTTTTAGGAATAGGCGGGGCCCTGAGGCTTTTTTTTTGAAGGATGTACAACTTATGAAATATTGTGGTTTCTATGTAACGAAATTTAAAGGGGGCTCCCTGGAGATCGTCATAAGTCTTGATTCCCGGGATGTCTCTTTTTAATTCCTGTAATTATTTCGACATTAATGGTTAAAGGTAGCAGCGTAAGGTTGGTTACGTCGATTGGGGCTTTTGAACTGTCAGAACAATATGACCTGGTGGAATGGGCCCGGGGGGGGGGGGGGAAGAGTTCTGTGCTCTCTGCCAAAGTTTATCCAGTACTGGGGCCAGAAGTCAATCTGCTGTCTTTTAATGCAGAAGTTTATAAATCATTGTTTCCTTTATGTTGCAACATGACATAATACAAGAATACCCAAGATGGGTATAGAACATAGAACAGTACAGCACAGAATAGGCCCTTCGGCCCTCGATGTTGTGCCGAGCAATGATCACCCTACTCAAACCCACGTATCCACCCTATACCCGTAACCCAACAAACCCCCCCCTTAACCTTACTTTTTTTAGGACACTACGGGCAATTTAGCATAGCCAATCCACCTAACCCGCACATCTTTGGACTGTGGGAGGAAACCGGAGCACCCGGAGGAAACCCACGCACACACGGGGAGGACGTGCAGACTCCGCACAGACAGTGACCCAGCCGGGAATCGAACCTGGGACTCTGGAGCTGTGAAGCATTCATGCTAACCACCATGCTAATCGAGTCCAGCCTTAATCGCTCACCAGGTCCAAGTGAATCTAATAATTCTAATGCTGTTGCTGACTCTTTTAGCTTAGAATAAATTATGTCACAATGTAACTTTTCAATGAGTTTTCCTTTTGATGCATATTGTAAACCCATTTGTTTTATGGGAATGTGTGTGGGGGTGGGGAGGGGGTAATTTGCAATTGTGTTGCATTAAGGCTACATGCTTGGTGAAAAACGAGTTATTTTCAATGAGTCTAAGCTTTCGAATGGTAAACTGTGCCAGACTCAGTAAGTGAGATGGTAAACTTTGGGTGTAATCCCATGAGTAGAGAGCAGACTATTCTCCCTTGAGCGTAATTCCAATACAATGTCTTTCAGTTACTTTCAAACAAGGACTCTCATCGCCAGCCTCTCATTTAAAAATCAAATGACTAAAGAAGCTGCGGATTCACTCAAAAACATTTTTTTCAGGCTAGATCTGTTGGTGTATTTTTGCATTATTTTTTGTTTAAGTGATGGACGGATGACCTAATTGTGGAAACTCTCTCAAAGAGGTTTATTGAGTCTGACAGTATGAAGGATTTGATTTAACATCAGCAAAGGTACAGTCATCAAATGGCATCTCAGTAATGTTACAATTTCCATATATACTTTTGCAAGTATTAGACAGCCTTTTCCCAATGGCTTTCAAGTCTATCTAGTTAGTTATTGAACCATAGAGACTAGAAGGACCCTATGTTTGATCATTGTCGATTTAGTGACCTCAGCTAGGGTGGCAGTTGTGATTGGTTTCAGTGTTCCTGGATTAAAGAATGGAAAGTTGGCCGGAGTTTTATTATCCAGCATATAAAGTAACTATGAGTGGTCATCGGGTGAGGGCAGGGATTGGGCTGACTGTGATGTTTCTTATGGCCAAATGGCCTTTGACACTGAGAAGACACGTATAAGAATAATGACCACTTAAGGGAGGTACTGGAGGGCCTGGTGGGAGTGAGGAACTGTTCCCCAGAAAGAAATCATGGCCTTTAAAAGAGTAGAAAAATTGTTGGGAGAATAACTGTGAGGAAAAGCAATTCAAGCAACAAAATATGGATGCTGAGGCTAACTTAAAAAAAACTACTGACTTTCAATGTTATTGATGATTTAAATGATTAATATTGAAATATTTGTAAAGCACATATGCCAGACTATTAAAGTAAAGGAAATCAGAAAAAAAAACATTCCACGTCCAAGAGACAGAAAAGGAATCCTCAGGATGCTGGGTCCGATCAGTTTCATAGGGAAATTCATCCCGAATTTATCAGCTGTAGCCATCTAAGATGGACACTGGGCTACAAAATGGAGAACTGCTAAGGCTGCAGGGAAAAACAGTCTTAGCAAGGACAAGCAGTTTGCAGAAGACTAATTAGCATTCTGCACGTACAGAAACCAGTTTTGGCCAGGTGCAGAGTTTCAGCCAAAGGTGTAAATGGCAACAAGATCTACATAGTAATGAGGTGATCCAGATCCAGACCCCGCACAATAGAAACATTTAAGTATCAATGGATACTTTTGAGTAGACGCCCAGACAGAACGGCACCACAGTATCCAACACAGAACCATAGGGACCACCCCACCCATCGAGGAACGACCCTCAGATTGGGGGGTTTAGAAGATATCGATTGGGAAAGGCCCAATCGATACATGGCAGGTAAAAGGCCCGTCCCACGGGGGCACGGACTTCTAAGACCTATAAAAGTAGACCCCGCACATGGTTCGGTCTGCTTTGGCTCCGGCTCTGACTGCTGTTTTGTCGCTCCGGCTCTGCTTTGCTGATACATCGCATCCTGACTCCAGTTCCATCACCAGCCGTTGAGCCATCAGCCATCGAACTGTAAGTGCCAATACAACGATCGCTACGTGATCCAGACCTTGCTAGATCCTGACAACTTTAAGTACCTGAGAGTTGCAGACCAAGAACGGGACGAAGGCCTTGCTCCCTGACCTTGCCTGTTCCTGTCTAGATAAGTATTTTAGTTGTTTAGTATTAGAAGTAAGTTAGTCTCTTTAGCGTATGCATGTGTATTTATTATATTTGTCATAATAAATATCAATTGTTTGGACTTACTAATCCGTGTACAGATTTATTACTTTGAACCTGACCTTGATATACTTGTGAGGTGTCTAAATACGGCACCTGGCGACTCCTGAGCACAATTACATACACAGAGCCATAGTAGTGTTAAGCACACGGCCTTTAAACGGAGGCGTGTTAATACACTCCAGTAAAACGAGCAACATTTAGTGGCGACTCTGGTGGGACGCGGTTACAAGTGGCACCCCCACTCCGTCGAGGACCCAGAAATTTCAGGAGCCGTTCAGAGGAGGAGCCTAGTTTCAGGAGCCGTTCAGAGGAAGAGGAGCAGTCTCTGGGTGAGTATAAAAACTCACTTTAACCCGGGGATCGAGGCCTACTTTCGGGTCGGGAGCCGTTCAGAGGAGGAGGAGCAGTCTCTGGGTGAGTATAAAAACTCACTTTAACCCGGGGATCGAGGCCTAGTTTCGGGAGCCGTTCAGAGGAGGAGGAGCAGTCTCTGGGTGAGTATAAAAACTCACTTTAACCCGGGGATCGAGGCCTAGTTTCGGGAGCCGTTCAGAGGAGGAGGAGCAGTCTCTGGGTGAGTATACAGACCTAACGGTAACTTCCTGTTTTCCACTTTTTTTTCAAAAGTGACGTCAGAGGGAAGCTGTGATCTGATTGGTTGATAACCAATCTGCCCCAAATTTAAAACTCGTAAACTTAAATTAAACAAATTAATTAATTAGAGATGGCTGGTCAGGTGATGTGCTTAAGCTGCTTGATGTGGGAGCTGGCAGATCCCATTGCGAGCTGCAGCGACCACATCTGCAGTAAGTGTTGGCTGCTCGAAGAACTCCGGCTCAGAGTTGATGAGCTGGAGTCTGAGCTTCACACACTGAGGCACATCCGGGAGGGTGAGGCTTACCTGGACACTTTGTTTCAGGAGGCAGTCACACCTGTCAGAGTAAATAGTTTAAATCCTGCCAGTGGCCCTGGACAGCAGGGTGTGACTGCAAGTCAGGCAGGTAAAGGGAACCAGCAGTCAGGAACTCAGGAGCCTCAGCCCTTGACCCTGTCCAACAGGTACGAGGCACTTGCTCCCTGTGTGGATGGCGAAGAGGGCTGCAGGAAGGATGAGTCAGCTGACCAAGGCACCATGGTTCAGCAGGCCATTCAAGGGGAGGAAGTAAATAGGCAAGTTGTAGTTGTAGGGGATTCTATTATCAGAGGGATAGATAGTATCCTTTGTGAGCAGGATAGAGGGTCCCGCATGGTATGTTGCCTGCCCGGTGCTAGGGCGCGGGACATCTCTGACCGGCTTGAAAGGATATTGGAGAGGGAGGGGGAGGATCCAGTTGTTGTGGTCCATGTCGGTACCAACAACATAGGCAAGTCTAGGAAAGAGGACCTGTTTAGAGATTATAAAGAGCTAGGATTCAAATTTTTAAAAAGGGTCATAATCTCCGGATTACTGCCCGAGCCACGTGCAAATTGGCATAGGGAGGCAAGAATAAGGGAAGTTAACACGTGGCTGAAAGAGTGGTGTGGGAAAGAGGGGTTCCTTTTCATGGGACACTGGCATCAGTTTTGGGACAGGGGGGACCTATACCGTTGGGATGGTCTCCACCTGAACCGAGCTGGGACCAGTGTTCTGGCGAAAAGAGTAAATAGGGTGGTCAATAGGACTTTAAACTAGAGATGGGGGGGGGGGGGGGGGGAAGGGAAAGTCAGGGAACCAAGAGGTGAAGGAATCAATGGGAAACGTAGCTGCTTAGGATTACAAAAAATCACGAAAAGACAGAGCTCAGGAGAGGTTACGATAGTCCCCATCTCACAAAATATGACAGTGTATGGAAAGGCTCAGTAAACCAAGGTCCACCACACTAAGAAAACAAAAAGGGACAGTCAATAGGGAATTAAAGGTGCTATATTTAAATGCCCGCAGTGTACGGAACAAGGTAGATGAGCTTGTGGCCCAGATTGTGACTGGCAGGTATGATGTGGTAGGCATCACAGAGAAGTGGTTGCAGGGGGTTCAGGACTGGCAGTTAAACATCCAGGGATTTACAACCTATCGAAAAGACAGAGAGGTGGGTAGAGGGGGCGGGGTTGCCTTGTTAATTAGAAATGAAATTAAATCAATAGCACTAAACGACATAGGGTCAGACGATGTGGAGTCTGTGTGGGTAGAGTTGAGGAACCACAAAGGCAAAAAAACCATAATGGGAGTTATGTACAGGCCTCCTGACAGTGGTCAGGACCAGGGGCACAAAATGCACCACGAAATAGAAAGGGCATGTCAGAAAGGCAAGGTCACAGTGATCATGGGGGACTTCAATATGCAGGTGGACTGGGTAAATAATGTTGCCAGTGGACCCAAAGAAAGGGAATTCATTGAATGTTTACAGGATGGCTTTTTGGAACAGCTTGTGATGGGGCCCACGAGGGAACAGGCTATTCTGGACTTAGTGTTATGTAATGAGCCAGAATTGATAAAAGATCTTAAAGTAAGGGAACACTTAGGAAGCAGTGATCATAATATGGTAGAATTCAGTCTGCAATTTGAAAGAAGGAAGGTAGAATCAGATGTAAAGGTTTTACAGTTAAATAAAGGTAATTACAAACGCATGAGGGAGGAACTGACGAAAATCGACTGGAAGCAGAGCCTAGTGGGAAAGACAGTAGAACAGTAATGGCAGGAGTTTCTGGGAGTAATTGAGGACACAGTGCAGAGGTTCATCCCAAAGAAAAGAAAGGTTATCAGAGGGAGGATTAGGCAGCCATGGCTGACAAAGGAAGTCAGGGAATGCATCAAGGCAAAAGAGAGAGCCTATAATGTGGCAAAGAGTAGTGGGAAGTCAGAAGATTGGGAAGGCTACAAAAACAAACAGAGGATAACAAAGAGAGAAATAAGGAAGGAGAGGATCAAATATGAAGGTAGGCTAGCCAGTAACATTAGGAATGATAGTAAAAGTTTCTTTAAATACATTAAAAACAAACGGGAGGCAAAAGTAGACATTGGGCCGCTCCAAAATGACGCTGGTAATCTAGTGATGGGAGACAAGGAAATAGCTGAGGAACTTAATAAGTACTTTGCGTCAGTCTTCACAGTAGAAGACATGAGTAATATCCCAACACTTCAGGAAAGTCAGGGGGCAGAGTTGAATATGGTTGCCATCACAAAGGAGAAAGTGCTAGAGAAACTAAAAGGTCTGAAAATTGATAAATCTCCGGGCTCAGATGGGCTACATCCTAGAGTTCTAAAGGAGATAGCTGAAGAAATAGTGGAGGCATTAGTTATGATCTTTCAAAAGTCACTGGAATCAGGGAAAGTCCCAGAGGATTGGAAAATCGCTGTTGTAACCCCCCTGTTCAAGAAGGGAACAAGAAAAAAGATGGAAAATTATAGGCCAATTAGCCTAACCTCGGTTGTTGGCAAAATTCTAGAATCCATCGTTAAGGATGAGATTTCTAAATTCTTGGAAGTGCAGGGTCGGATTAGGACAAGTCAGCATGGATTTAGTAAGGGGAGGTCGTGCCTGACAAACCTGTTAGAGTTCTTTGAAGAGATAACAAATAGGTTAGACCAAGGAGAGCCAATGGATGTTATCTATCTTGACTTCCAAAAGGCCTTTGACAAGGTGCCTCACGGGAGACTGCTGAGTAAAATAAGGGCCCATGGTATTCGAGGCAAGGTACTAACATGGATTGACGATTGGCTGTCAGACAGAAGGCAGAGAGTTGGGATAAAAGGCTCTTTTTCGGAATGGCAACCGGTGACAAGTGGTGTCCCGCAGGGTTCAGTGTTGGGGCCACAGCTGTTCTCTTTATATATTAACGATCTAGATGACGGGACTGGGGGCATTCTGGCCAAGTTTGCCGATGATACAAAGATAGGTGGAGGGGCAGGTATTGATGAGGTGGGGAGGCTGCAGAAAGATTTAGACAGTTTAGGAGAATGGTCCAAGAAGTGGCTGATGAAATTCAACGTGGGCAAGTGCGAGGTCTTGCACTTTGGAAAAAAGAATAGAGGCATGGACTATTTTCCAAACGGTGACAAAATTCATAATGCTAAAGTGCAAAGGGACTTGAGAGTCCTAGTCCAGGATTCTCTAAAGGTAAACTTGCAGGTTGAGTCTGTAATTAAGAAAGCAAATGTAATGTTGTCATTTATCTCAAGAGGCTTGGAATATAAAAGCAGGGATGTACTTCTGAGGCTTCATAAAGCACTAGTTAGGCCCCATTTAGAATACTGTGAGCAATTTTGGGCCCCACACCTCAGGAAGGACATACTGGCACTGGAGCGGGTCCAGCGGAGATTCACACGGATGATCCCAGGAATGGTAGGCCTAACATACGATGAACGTCTGAGGATCGTGGGATTATATTAATTGGAGTTTAGGAGGTTGAGGGGAGATCTAATAGAAACTTACAAGATAATGAATGGCTTGGATAGGATGGACGTAGGGAAGTTGTTTCCATTAGCAGGGGAGACTAGGACGCGGGGGCACAGCCTTAGAATAAAAGGGAGTCACTTTAGAACAGAGATGAGGAGAAATTTCTTCAGCCAGAGAGTGGTAGGTCTGTGGAATTCATTGCCACAGAGGGCGGTGGAGGCCGGGACGTTGAGTGTCTTTAAGACAGAAATTGATAAATTCTTGATTTCTCGAGGAATTAAGGGCTATGGGGAGAGAGCGGGTAAATGGAGTTGAAATCAACCATGATTGAATGGTGGAGTGGACTCGGTGGGCCGAATGGCCTTACTTCCGCTCCTATGTCTTATGGTCTTATAAATTTGAATTAGAAATCTGAGTAAAGAAAAAGGAAAAATCACAAGTAATCAAGGTGTTCAAACGAATAAACATAATTCGGAGGAGTGTTTTGTGCATGCGTACTAACAGGGTTGTAAGGAAAACCTGAGAGCTTTGTTGCGACGAACTGTCGGGAGTTTTGTGAGCGGAACATAGCGTAAGCCTTACCCGTCTTGTAAAACATAACCTCAAAACCTCAACACCCCCTGTTCCAAATTAAAGTGAGTCAGAGAAAATGGCCATGCAGGCAATGGAACGCCTCATGAACCCAGAACGGTTTGTGGTCGCAGCGACCAGCAGTAGGCGAGTAGGTCAGTGTCCTGTGTGGGAGCTGGAACTCCGCAAGTATCTGCAAGGAAAGGGATGGCCCCTTTGGAAAGAGTTCTGTATGAATGAGGAGACAGGTCCCGGAAGTATAGGACATACTTGGTGGGAGAACCTCTCTCAAATTCATAAGAAAAACCTTAGTAAATCACGCAAGCCGATGGCAATCGTGTCCTGTTTGGCACAGTTGCAAGGCACTGAGGAGGTCGTTCAGACGTTCCGAGCAGAATTAGAAGAACGCAATAGGATGAGCAAAGTGGATGTCAGGGACATCGAGAAGGAGAATATGGAACTTAGAGGGAAGCTGGCAGAGAAGGGTAGCGAGGTGGATGATGCCAAGAGGGCACATCAGTCATGTCTTGCCCATCTCAGCAGTTCCCAGACCCAGTATGAAAAGGCCTATCAGGACGTGCAACGTGCCGTCCTGATAAGAGAAGAATCAGAAAAGCAGGTAGAGGCACTGCAGAGGCAATGCTCTGACCTTAAGGCAGCTTTAAGAGCACTCTATGCTGCCACCACAGAACAAAGACAAAGTACAGTGGATCATGCCAAGTGTAGGAAGCAGATTGCGGAGTTGCAATCTCTGCTTTCATTGCAGAATGGGTTCCAAAGTACCTTTGGAACACAGCTAGATGAGGAGAATGCCCCAGACTGGCAGGAATTAAGTGAGACAGCGCAGCGCTATGTTCAAGGAACATGTGCGCCAGCAGCGCAGCAGAAAAGCACCCCAACCCCCCCACAGATCAAATCGCTACCGCACCCATGAATCCAGTCACCACCCAAAGGAAAGCGACCACAGAAGGCGCACCCGATATCACCTACACCACCCCCTTAACTGTAACCCAACTCAGGGACGCGTGTGAGAAAATCACTCCGTTTCTCCCCACCGCAGACCCCCACCAATTTTTCGCGAAAGTGAAACAGCAGGCAACCATGTACGGCCTGGACGAGAGAGAGCAGGTTAAGCTCACAGTTCTGAGCTTAGACCAGTCTGTTGTAGCAGCCCTCCCCGACCCACAGAACGTTGGAGGAGGCACCCTAGAGGAAATGCACACCTCCATTTTAGATGCCATAGGGTATAACCGAGGTGACCCAGTTGAAGGACTAAACAAGTGCCGACAAAAGAAAACAGAGCTTCCCACAGCATTTGCAGGAAGGCTGTGGATCCATTTTAACGCAGTTTTCGGCGATTTAAATAGAGCGCATTTGAACCGTGAAAACATGGTTAAATGGACGCGCACCATAATTTCCCATGCCACAGATGCAGGACAGAGTGCTTGCAACAGTTATGACCCCTCAGAAGAAGCCCACAATGAGAAATAGGTCCTGAAAAGATTGTCCCGCGCTTGGGAGCAATCAGTTCAGGGCAAAGGCAAAGTAAAGTCCCCAGAGGAAGCTCAGGCTGCAGCGGACATTCAGGCAGTGAGAGCGCACCAAAAACCCGCATGGGTAAATGAAGGAAAGAACAGCCCTCCACAGAAGTCGCTCGAATGCTACAACTGTGGCCAGTTAGGACATTGGGCTAAGGAATGCAATGCACCCCAAAGATCACAGAGAGGCCAGCAGACAGGCACTCTGAATCGCAATAAAGCAAAGCCGATCCATAGTATAGGGATGCAGTCAGGACAGACCAATGTGGACGGAACGGACTGACGGTGTTCGGGCTCCCACACTTGGGTCTGTGACACTCTTTGGGATCAATCCGGAAGACCGGTAGTCACAGCTAAGGTTAGAGGGAAGCCCATAGAGTTACTTTGGGACACAGGAGGGTCCCGCACCACAATTAATTCCACCACCACGGCACAGGCAGACACGTGGCCGACCACCTCCACCATCACACTTAGCGGTTTCACAGGTCACTCGCAGCAGGGACACATTACAGCACCCGTAGCAATCCAGCTAGGGAACATCTCTACCAAACACCCCGTCGTTTTAGTAAATCTTCCCCGTTCAGCAGAACACATATTGGGTATAGATTTTATGAATGCCCATAGCCTGTCGTTCGACCCAGTAAACCAGTGTGTCTGGCGAATGGCAAGGTCAGACAGAGCACCCGCTACTCTCACAGTAGGAGAGTACGCTAATCGGATTAGCGCAGTAGGCGAATATTCTTTTGACCTGACTACACTAAACACGGACAGACAAGTGAGAGCAGTTTTAAACAAACACAGGACAGCATTTGCCAGTCACCGGCACGACTGCGGCAGAATGACTGGACAAATTCACGTTACCGGACCTGACCCTCGACCACAGAAACAGTACAGATTTCCCCTAGAAGCAGAGGGAGAAATAGAGAAAGTAATAGGTAGCTTACTGGTGCAAGGGGTACTTAGGACAGTAGCCTCGACCAATAATGCTCCTATTTGGCCAGTGAGAAAGCCCGACGGATCATGGCATCTGACCATTGATTATCGGGAGCTCAACAAAGTAACCCCAGCAGTAGCCCCCACGGTAGCAACAAGTCCCGAGACCATGCTCAAACAGGGACTCAGCTCCAAATTCTTCACGGTATTGGACATTAGCAATGGCTTCTGGTCAATCCCATTGGCAAAGGCGTGCCAGTACAAATTTGCCTTCACGTTCAAAGCACAACAGTATACGTGGACATGCCTCCCACAAGGATTCCACAATTCCCCCTCCATTTTCCACCGACAGCTGGCGAATGGTTTAGAAAAATTTTCCCGCCCCGAATGTCTGGTACAGTATGTGGATGACCTACTACTGCAGACAGACACAAAGGCAGAGCACATAACGCTTCTGGCCGAGCTCCTGGAACTTTTAACCTCAATTGGATGTAAAGTTAACCCCAGAAAGGCCCAGATATTGGAAAATAAAGTGATGTATTTGGGTACAGTCATCACGCACGGCAAACGCGAGATCGAGTTCAAAAGTATTGATTCGATTGTCAAATTGCCCCTTCCCCAGAATGTTTCAGCCCTCCGGTCGTTCTTAGGACTGGTTGGGTACTGTCGGAACCATATCGATGGATTCGCGACAAAGGCAGCCCCACTCTCAGACCTCCTTAAGAAAGGAGTCCCTTGGGAATGGCTTCCGCAGCATACAGAGGCTGTGGAAGAGTTAAAGAGAGCCCTTAGCGCAGCACCCGCGCTACAAGTCCCAGACCAACTCTCCCCCTATGCAATAGAGGTAGCGAGCACAGATCTGACCCTCTCGGCCGTGTTACTTCAGGAACGGCACGAGCAGCTACGACCCGTGGCTTATGCCTCCTGACTTTTAGACCCAGTAGAACAAGGATTCTCAGCCTGCGAGAGGCACCTCCTAGCAGTTTTCTGGGCAGTTCAATACTTTTCCTACATTACCGGACTCAACCCCATCACCATTTTGACCGAGCACACCCCCACACAGTTACTCCTAGACGGTCGACTGAAGGACGGTTCAGTTAGCCAGATTAGGGCAGCTAGGTGGACATTACTTTTACAAGGACGGGACATTACGGTAAAACGGACCCGGACACACACATTTTTAGCCGACAACCTCCAATATCCAGGACAGCCCCATGAATGTGAAATTGTAGCACCCCTACACAACACAGGACCCTTCATAGCGAAGACACCCCCCAGGAAGATAGGGAACCCAAGACAAAGCCCCCAACACACAGACACGTGTGGCCCACTGAAGATATACGTGGACGGTTCATCCACGGTTTTAGATGGTGAGCGTATCACTGGATGCGGCATCTATGTCGAGGACGTGCAGGGTCGCGCACTCGAAGAAATAGCTTTAAAATTGCCAGGTCACTTAGGCGCGCAGGCAGCAGAGCTCGCGGCCATAGCTTACATAGTGGACCACCCCGATTCTTTCCCCAGCCCGGCGGACATATATTCGGACAGTCTATATGTCTGTAATAGTTTGACAGATTTTCTACCCCTGTGGAGGACACGAGGTTTTGTCTCCGCAGACGGGAAACCCCTTCCATCAGCCCCTTTACTCCGCCACATCCTAGACAAAGCGAAGGATAGGACCTTTGGCATTATAAAAGTTAGAAGCCACCATAGATCATCCCCCCCTGGAAATGTAAAAGCCGACGCACTGGCAAAAGCAGGTTCCAGGCGAGGACACCTTTGGACACCCCCAGCTAGCGCACCAGCTAGCGCCCCTGTGAGTGCAGTTCAAGTCTCACAGACAGACATTAAGGATTTAGCAGAGGCACAGAAGCAAGATGAAGATCTCAGGGAGATTTTTAAAGAAACTTTTGTGCCCCAGTATGATAAGTTCCGACACGCTCTGACCACACGAGGGTGTGATCATCAAGGACCAGCTTTATGTGGTCCCGCAGCAGGACAGAAATCAAATGATTGCCTTGTTCCATGACGGACACGGACATCAAGGGATCGACCCGACCACGAGGCACCTCAGGCAACTCTGTTGGTGGCCTAACTTAAGGACCGATGTAACCCATTACATTGAGAATTGCCTTATTTGCGCCCAGAATAACCCGGAGAGGTATTCCAAAAAGGCACAGCTTCGGCATACTCGACCAGTTAATGGCCCCTGGACAAACCTCCAGATCGACTTTATAGGTCCATTGCCCCCTTGTAGGAATGGCTATAAATACGTGCTGGTTGTAATTGATACCTTTACCAAATGGGTAGAGGCATTCCCCTCACGAACGAATACAGCTAAGACAGCTGCAAAGATCCTGACCCACCACATCTTCACGAGATGGGGTTTACCCAGAAGTATAGATTCGGACCAGGGATCTCACTTCACAGGACGTGTCATGAAGAACGTCCTGACCATATTCGGCATTAAACAAAATTTTCACATTGCGTATCATCCACAGTCCAGCGGGATTGTAGAGCGCATGAATCGGACCCTAAAATCGACCCTTAGAAAAATGGTTCAAGAGAACAATTCTACATGGGATTCAGTGCTCCCATTTGCACTAATGTTTATCCGCAACACGGTTTCCACATCTACAGGATTCACCCCACAGACACTCATGACCGGACTCCCTATGAAAGGTACAGAATTCCTTTTAGGACTGGACATGACTAGTCCCGAAGTGACAGCCCTCACGCACGAGAAAGCTGTTAAAGATCTAGTTGAGACATGAGGTCTGCACAGATCGCAGCCGCAGTTCAACTAGGAAAACGACGCAGACAAAGCACAGCTTGCTTTAATAAGAACGTACACCCCACAGAATTCCAGGTTGGGCAACAGGTAATGCTATCTGTGTATAACCCCAGCAGTTTTTTGGCACCAAAATTTTCAGGCCCATATTCAATTTCGGACAAAATTAGCCCCTCAGTTTACAGGATAAAATACCCCAATGGAAAGACTGCGTGGTTCCATATTAACCAACTGAAGGCATATGGAACACAGTCTAACCACGCACACCATGTCCTGCTAGACGCAGCAGAACATCTCGCCCCGCCCACTAGACACGTTTCCACCATCCCCCTCACAGACCAGTTCATCATCGGACTCGCCCACGACTCCGCCCACTGACCACGCCCCGAAACGCCCACAGCAGAGACAGCGATACTGACACTGACTTTGAGGACAGCCACAGCACACAACCCTACAGCCCCCACTGTAGTGACTATGACCCCGACTCCAGTGACCCCATGGAGGTCACCTATGTTAAAAATCCAGACCCACCACCCGACCCCGACAATGCCCATTTAAGTTTGGACCCCACACTTTGGCACAGGGACAATTCATACAGACTTGTCCGTAACGATGAAAGTGACCCCCGGTCACATAACTCCAAAATTGCATGCCTGATCCACACAAGGGCGTGGGATCCGGGAGAGCAGGACGACACGGTGTCTGACTCCCGATACGGCAACCCCTTTGTGACCCTGTTCACAGAGACAGAGGAAAAGTGAGGTGTCCAGATGATGTTAAATAGGAACCGCTTGAGGGAAGCGATGTCCTTTCTGATGGAACCTGCACGTATGTTTTGTTTGTTAGTTTATGTTTGTTTGATTGTTGATATATTAAGGGTTTGATTGCTGATCTTTTCAGCTGCAAAGATTGTGACCAGCTCACCTTATGGCTAAAATGTCTGAAGCCCAGCTCAACTTTTCACAAGGAGCATCTTGGCTCCTCCGTTGTTTTTCAGGTGCCCCTCTATTCGGTGAATAGAGGCTGCAAACCCACGGTTAACACATTCTTGCCCGTTCATTCCAGGTTACTCAGGCAGTGGAGAAACGGCACTGAGGACCCGCCCTGTCTGAGAACCCACTTTGGTCAGCCAAGCTCGGGTACGGCACAGCACGCCTTACCCGGGGATTCCATCCAAATCTTACCAGTAGCGGCTCATACGCAACCCATTCCACCTTTTAGTTTCAAAAATTTGTTTCATTTTTCGTTAGGCAGCCCTTAGGCCGCCATCCCACATGCTATTTACATCCAGGAACATTCGGATGGTAAATTGGCAAAGCCTGCGAGACGGCTCGCAGGAGGAACGTTGTTAGGTGTATTCTGTTCCTAAATTCGCTTTTGAAAAAAAAAATGAGGGGAGTCACAGGGTGTGACTTGGCCAGTCATTTAATGGGTCAATTGGAATGAGAGGACAGATACACTAGCAAGTACGGATATTAAACTGTGTATTGACAGATACTGTGCTTGATCCCATAGCTTTCGAAGAGTCGAAAGAGGGTTCACGGCAAGGATCGGCCATACAGAAGGAAGAGGACAAAGAGAACGAAGAGGAGACCATGATGGAAGCCTACCTACTACTGTTAAATGTTGTATTTGTATATGTGGAAGCAAGTCACGTTTCCCCCACAACCCCCGCCGTCAATGTTTCCCTCACACCAACTTCCCCGTGCTCAGCTCTGATCAGCGAAGTTCAGACCTGGTGCACAAAATTTATGACATGGTACTCAATGTCGTACGTGATTGAATCACTGTTGGTGATTGCAATTCTCTGCGTTATTGTACAGACCCTCAGGTTGAGGAAATGGAAAAGGAGAGCCTCCCGTTCCTGCCCCTCAACCGTTTACGGAGTTCGATCCCCTATTTTTCGGTTTCACCAATCCCCCTTGCCCCTTGATGAATAAAGCAATATGTTAATAAAGACACTAATGTATTATATTGTTCTGAACTCGACTGCCGAGTCAGAAAGTGATATGTAATGTGGTGTGAATGGATAAGGTTTTTAGACTGTAATAAAATGTTCAAAGATAAGGATAGTAGTTGTGATAGGTAGAGGTTCCCGGTTATTGGTAATGCATGTCCCCTTTGACATAGCGCCAAGTAGGAATGTCAGGTAAAATTTTTCTTGCCATAGATAAAGACAGAGTAGACGCCCAGGAACTTGCTAAGGTCAGGGAACCCAAAGAGGGCACCCAAAGGCACTCGAAGAAACATAGAACATAGAACAGTACAGCACAGAACAGGCCTTTCGGCCCTCGATGTTGTGCCGAGCAATGATCACCCTACTTAAACCCACGTAACCAGTATACCCATAACCCAACAATCCCCCCATTAACCTTACACTACGGGCAATTTATCATGGCCAATCCACCTAACCCGCACATCTTTGGACTGTGGGAGGAAACCGGAGCACCCGGAGGAAACCCACGCACACACGAGGAGGACGTGCAGACTCCACACAGACAGTGACCCAGCCGGGAATCGAACCTGGGACCCTGGAGCTGTGAAGCATTGATGCTAACCACCATGCTACCGTGAGGCCCCAAACGTGCATAGGTGATCCTTCACAATTTCTTGTGAGGATCACAAGGAGGGAATATAGCCATCTAAGATGGACACTGGGCTACAAAATGGAGAACTGCTAAGGCTGCAGGGAAAAACAGTCTTAGCAAGGACAAGCAGTTTGCAGAAGACTAATTAGCATTCTGCACGTACAGAAACCAGTTTTGGCCAGGTGCAGAGTTTCAGTCAAAGGTGTAAATGGCAACAAGATCTACATAGTAATGAGGTGATCCAGATCCAGACCCCGCACAATAGAAACATTTAAGTATCAATGGATACTTTTGAGTAGACGCCCAGACAGAACGGCACCACAGTATCCAACACAGAACCATAGGGACCACCCCACCCATCGAGGAACGACCCTCAGATTGGGGGGTTTAGAAGATATCGATTGGGAAAGGCCCAATCGATACATGGCAAGTAAAAGGCACGGACTTCTAAGACCTATAAAAGTAGACCCCGCACATGGTTCGGTCTGCTTTGGCTCCGGCTCTGACTGCTGTTTTGTCGCTCCGGCTCCGCTTTGCTGATACATCGCATCCTGACTCCAGTTCCATCACCAGCCGTTGAGCCATCAGCCATCGAACTGTAAGTGCCAATACAACGATCGCTACGTGATCCAGACCTTGCTAGATCCTGACAACTTTAAGTACCTGAGAGTTGCAGACCAAGAACGGGACGAAGGCCTTGTTCCCTGACCTTGCCTGTTCCTGTCAAGATAAGTATTTAGCTGTTTAGTATTAGAAGTTAGTCTCTTTAGCGTATGCATGTGTATTTATTATATTTGTCATAATAAATATCAATCGTTTGGACTTACTAATCGGTGTACAGATTTATTACTTTGAACCTGACCTTGATATACTTGTGAGGTGTCTAAATACGGCACCTGGCGACTCCTGAGCACAATTACATACACAGAGCCATAGTAGTGTTAAGCACACGGCCTTTAAACGGAGGCGTGTTAATACACTCCAGTAAAACGATCAACACAGCAAAAACAACATGCTTGCGGGAAATAATCAGAAAGGAAAGAGAAAATGCTGGAAAATCTCAGCAGGTCTGGCAGCATCTGCAGAGAAAAGAGCTAACGTTTCGAGTCCGATGACTCTTTGTCAAAGCTACCTGTGGCCCTGGCGCTGTGAAGCCACTGCGCCATCCACTTGTGCTACTGTGCTGCCCATTTTCATCCCATTTTAACTGTCTTTTACCATTTTCTTGTCTTAATTAATACAGTAGTCCCCCGTTATATCGCGCTCCGCAATACCGCGGTTCGCGATATACGGCAGGGGGGCTTATGGACCCCAACTGTCAGCTTCCCTCTCCGGATCAAAGTGAGCCGGCCGCTGAAATTGACACTGCCGGCTGATTGGAGAGAGATTCAGTGAGAGAGGAGCAGCGTTCCTGGTAAGTTTCTGTGGGTTTCCTGATATGAACTAAGGGAACTAGGTGGTGGGTTATGCAGATTCTATTCATATAGTTTCAAGGACCAGGAGAAATTGATGCTGTCAGTTTATTATAGCAATCAAACCTGCAGCCACTGCTGCATATTGGCTCTGCAACTTTTTTTTTGGACCGGAAGCATTGGATAAAACCTTCGATCAGAGTTCTGATAAGAACTTACTTTAGTTGACTGCAGAATTATTACATTATGCTACCATAAGTTAAATATAAGTTAAAGTAAGAAAGTAGCACTTCTAAATTTATTTAAAAATCTATGCATGCGCTTCCCATTGTGAGTCTATGGGGGGGGGGGGGGGGGGGGGCGGGGGGAGAGATCAGACCCCCGTAGAGTCACTTGTGGATTCTGGACGTTCTCCCCGTGTGTGCGTGGGTTTCCTCCGGGTGCTCCGGTTTCCTCCCACAGTCCAAAGATGTGCAGGTTAGGTGGATTGGCCATGCTAAACTGCCCTTAGTGTTGGGTGGGGTTACTGGGTTATGGGGATAGGGTGGAGGTGTGGATCTTGGGTAGGGTGCTCTGTCCAAGAGCCGGTGCAGACTCGATGGGCCGAATGGCCTCCTTCTGCACTGTATGTTCTAAGACGAAGACTAAGAAAACAAATGGGTCGAGGTGGGGTAGAGCTGATCATCTGAAGTTGTTGAATTCGATGTTGAGACCGGAAGGCTGTAGCGTGCCGAGCCGGAAGATGAGATGTTGTTCCTCCAGTTTGCGTTGAGCTTCACTGGAACATTGCAGCAGGCCAAGAACAGACATGTGGGTATGGGAGCAGGGTCTTGTGTTAAAATGGCAAGCAACAGGAAGGTCAGGGTCCTGAATGCCGCACAGACCGAAGATGCTCAGCAAAGCGATCATCCAGTCTGCGTTTGGTCTCTCCGATATAGAGGAGACTACATTGGGAGCAGCGAATGCAATAGACCAAATTGGAAGAGGTGCAAGTGAAACGCTGCTTTCCCTGGAATGAGTGTTTTGGGCCTGGGATGTTAAGGATGGAAGAGGTAAAGGGGCAGGTGTTACACCTTCTGTGATTGCATGGGGAGGTGCCATGGGTGATGGGAGAGGTACTGGGTATGGTGAAGGAGTGGACTAGATTGTCTCGGAGGGAACGGTCCCTGGGGAATGCTGGCAGAGGGAGTGAAGGGAAGATGTGTTTGGTGGTGGCATCACGCTGGAGTTGGCGAAAATGGCGGAGGATTATGTTTTGCATACGGAGGCTGGTGGGATGAAATGTGAGAACGAGGAGGGCTCTATCCTTGTTCTGAGAGGGAGGGGGCGAGGGTAGTGGCGCGGGAGATGGACCGCACACTGTTGAGGGCCCTGCCCACAACTGTAGGTGGGAAATCGCGGTCGACGAAGAAGGAACACATTTTTCGAAGGACCTTTTTAGAAAGTGGCATCATCGGAACAAATGCGACGGAGGCGAAGGAGCTGAGAGAAAGGGATGGAGTCCTTACAGGGTGTAGGGGGCGAAGACCTGTAGTCCAGGTAGCTGTGGGAGTCAGTGGGCTTGTCGTGGATATTAGTGGATAGTCTATTGCCGGAAATGGAGACAGAAAGATCAAGGAAGGGAAGGGAAGTGTCTGAGATGGACCAGGTGAAAGTGATGGAGGGGTGGAAACTGGGAGCGAAGTTGATGAATTTTTCCAGGTCCGGGTGAGAGCATGACACGGCACCAAAATGTATCGGTAAAGGAGTTGTGGGAGGGGGACCCGAGTAGGCCTGGAACAAGGAATGTTCCACGTACCCCATAAAAAGGCAAGCGTAGCTCGGACCCACGCGGGTACCCATTGCTACACCTTTGATTTGGAGAAAATGGGATGAGTTAAAGGAGAAGTTGTTGAGAGATAGAACGAGTTCAGCCAGGCGGAGGAGTGGTGGTGGATGGGAATTGTCCAGGTCTCTTTTCGAGAAAGCAGCTTTAGATCTGATCGATGACTTAGACAAACTGCACGATTACGTACATGACCGACCAACATTCTTGGTTGAAACAGATCATTGACCGCTAGTAGCGAATTTAAATGTGATGTCACCGAGAATACAAAGGGTGAAACTCCAGAGGTACGATTTCAATCTCATTTCTACTCCAGAAAAACTTACCGTAGTCGCTGAAGGGCTCTCACAGGCTGGGGATATGGTGGCAGAACAACGCATGGATGACGATGTGCGAGTACACGTGAATCCTGTGACGGAAACACTTCCAGTGTCCGGCGCGAAATCAAAACTAAGAAACCAAGAAGGATGAATTGCTACAAAGGGTCATAAAATATCTCAGCGAGGGGTGGCCAAAGGGATCCTGCTCCAAATATCACAACATTCGAGCGGAGCTCAAGTGCAGCCGATGGGTTTTTGCTCCGGCTAAACAGGATTGTCACGGCACGATCTCTAAGATCTGTGGTCCGACATGAGCGGCACTTAGGCGTAGAAAGGGGCAAATGAAGAGCTGGAGACACGGTTTACTGGTCAGGCATCAATCAAGACATTCAGACGATGATAGAAAACTGCACAGCTTGTCAGAAATGTCAGTACGAACGACAAAAAGAACCAACGCAAATGGGCGGAATAATAACGATTCCATGGCAGGAAGTAGGAATGGATCTTTTCTATCTATTAAGGGGCAGCAGGGTAGCATGGTGGTTAGCATAAATGCTTCACAGCTCCAGGGTCCCAGGTTCGATTCCCGGCTGGGTCACTGTCTGTGTGGAGTCTGCACGTCCTCCCCCTGTGTGCGTGGGTTTCCTCCGGGTGCTCCGGTTTCCTCCCACAGTCCAAAGATGTGCGGGTTAGGTGGATTGGCCATGATAAATTGCCCGTAGTGTCCTAATAAAAGTAAGGTTAAGGGGGGGGGGGTTGTTGGGTTACGGGTATAGGGTGGATACGTGGGTTTGAGTAGGGTGATCATGGCTCGGCACAACATTGAGGGCCGAAGGGCCTGTTCTGTGCTGTACTGTTCTATGTTCTATGTTCTATCTGGCAGGGAAAGAATACCCGTTGCCGATCGACTATTTGGGCTGGTTTAGCACGCTGGGCTAAATCGCTGGCTTTGAAAGCAGACCAAGGCAGGCCAGCAGCACGGTTCAATTCCCGTACCAGCCTCCCCGAACAGGCGCTGGAATGTGGCGACTAGGGGCTTTTCACAGTCACTTCATTTGAAGCCTACTTGTGACAATAAGCGATTTTCATTTCATTTGATTTCTCTAACTTTCCGGAAGTGGTATATCCACCCAACTCATCAGCTGGGCGTGTCACCGAACATACCAAGGATATTTTTGCTCTTCACGGCAAACCACAAGTTGTCATGAGCGATAATGGCCCGTGTTTTAGCAATTCCCACAGAGCTATGATTTTCGACACATCGCTCCTCGTCCTCTGTATCCGCAATCCACTGGGACGGTTGTAAAAGGTGGTCACATTGAGAAGCAGCTGCCCAGAAAAGCAACGGACAGTCGGGAAAATTCATTTCTCTCGTTACTTAGCGATGGAGCAGCACCATTGATTAATGGGCTATCACCATCACAATTGTTGATGGATCGGCAACTCAGAACCACCTTACGTTTCATATATATTTCACAGGAACCAAAATCGGAAACGTGAAGGAGCTCACATTTCAAAAAAGGAGGCAGAAGAAATATGGCAGATCTACAAGATGTCTGCAACCATTAGCAAAGAATGACACAGCCAGGGTAGAAGATCCTGATGCAGGTGGATGTTGAGGTATGCAAAGGTAACACAACCAGCGGGTCCGCAGTCTTGCATCGTCGCCACCGATGAAGGGCTAGTTCGACATAGAAACAGGGTAGCCCCGCTGAAGGTTCAGCAACCCCTAGTTTCAGAACCACAGGAGGACGCAGAACGCAATCTCCGGACAACTGAACAAACGCCACCTCAGCACACAGAAACGGAACAAGCTGAAGATGTGCGAATCACAGAAACGCAGCAAGAACCATCTTCAGAGACGGCTGAAAGCAAATCCAACTCACAAAATCAACCAGCGCTCAGAAGGTCGACAAGACACAGAGGAAAGCCACAGATTGAATTTGCGATGGACGTTGAACGTGGGTGGCACGGTATCTCAGTCGTTAACACTGTTGATTCACAGCGCCAGGGTCCCAGGTTCGATTGCAGGCTTGGTTCACTGTCTGCACAGGGTCTGCACATTCTCCCCGTGTCTGCGTGGGTTTCCTTCGGCTGCTCCAGCAAGTCCCAAAAGACGTGCTGATAGAACATACAGTGCAGGAGGAGGCCATTCGGCCCATCGAGTCTTCACCGACCCACTTAAGCCCTCACTTCCACCCTATCCCTGTACCCCAATAACCCCTCCTCTTTTTAGTCACTAAGGGCAATTTATCACGGCCAATCCACCTAACCTGCACATCTTTGGACTGTGGGAGGAAACCGGAGCACCCGGAGGAAACCCACGCACACACGGGGAGAACGTGCAGACTCCGCACAGACAGTGACCCAGCGGGGAATCGAACCTGGGGCCCTGGCGCTGTGAAGCCACAGTGCTATCCAATTGTGCTACCGTGCTGCCCACAATTTACAGTGTCATGGTACCTGGGTGGCACCAGCAATGCAGGGTGCCACCCTGCCCACAGAGCAAGCACGGGGGGGGGGGGGGCCTCCAACACCCGGGAGACTCCAATGGGTGCTGTTGCACCTGGTCCCCATTTGTGGAGACAGCAGTGAACAGCGCTCACCCAAGGTCTGCAAGGCAATTTGAACATTCTGAATTCTCCCTCTGTGTACCCGAACAGGCGCCGGAATGTGGCGACTAGGGGCTTTTCACAGTAACTTCATTGCAGTGTTAATGTAAGCCTACTTCTGACAACAAGATTATTTTTAAAAATCATATCTATTGCATATTGAATTTAAATAATGGATGTAAATATTGTTCATTTCCAAACACCAGGATGTGATGATATGCATAAGCAGTTATGTAAATATGAACAGATATGACCTCCAACCAGCAGGTGGCAGTAAAGAACAACCACGTGGGGCAGCGTGGCGGCACCGTGGTTAGCACCGCTGCCTACGGCGCTGAGGATCCGGGTTCGATCCTGGCTCTGGGTCACTGAATGTGTGGAGTTTGCACATTCTCCGTGTCCCTGCACTGACTGCTTCTTCCCAGTCCCTCTTACAGTTACCCATCTATCTCCAGTCTTTGGTGTAACTACTTCCCTGAAGCTCCTATCTATGACCACCTCTGCCTCCCGAATGATCCGAAGTTCATCCAACTCCAGTACCATAACTCGGTCTTGTAGGAGCTGGAGATGGCTGCACTTCCTGCAGGTAAAATCAGCTGGGACACTAACGGCATCCCTCACCTCAAACATCCTGCAGGAGGAACATTGCACTACCTTCCCTGCCATCCCACTTAATTTCAACCAAGTTCTGGTAAACAAATATAAAACAAATAAAAAATAATAATATAATATAGCACTTACCTGCTCACACCAATGGGTCTTATTATTAGGTTAGAGGAGGAGGGCGGGTGGGAGACACTACACGTGTAGTGTCTCGGGTATCCTCTCTACCAGAATTTATTGGCTAGGAGAAAATCCTTCCCAGAAGTCCGCGGGTCGTACTTCCGGTTCCCGCCTTATATTATCTTTGCTCCCACTGGCACCCCGCCGCTCTCAATGTGTCCCCTCCCGCTCTTTCACTGACTCACTGCCGCTCTCCTCGCGCTCTTTTATCCTGTGTCCCTCTGAACTCCCTCTGCTTTATGGGCTCTCTGTCTCTGAACTCCCGCTGCTTTCTGGGCTCTCTGTCTCTGAACTCCCGCTGCTTTCTGGGCTCTCTGTCTCTGAACTCCCGCTGCTTTATGGGCTCCCTCTGTCTCTGAACTCCCGCCGCTTTATGGGCTCTCTGTCTCTGAACTCCCGCCGCTTTCTGAGCTCTCTGTCTCTGAACTCCCGCTGCTTTATGGGCTCCCTCTGTCTCTGAACTCCCGCCGCTTTATGGGCTCTCTGTCTCTGAACTCCCGCTGCTTTATGGGCTCTCTCTCTGTCTCTGAACTCCCGCCGCTTTCTGGGCTCCCTCTGTGTCTGAACTCCCGCCGCTTTCTGGGCTCTCAGTCTCTGAACTCCCGCTGCTTTATGGGCTCCCTCTGTCTCTGAACTCCCGCCGCTTTCTGGGCTCTCAGTCTCTGAACTCCCGCTGCTTTCTGGGCTCTCTGTCTCTGAACTCCCGCTGCTTTCTGGGCTCTCAGTCTCTGAACTCCCGCTGCTTTCTGGGCTCTCTGTCTCTGAACTCCCGCTGCTTTATGGGCTCCCTCTGTCTCTGAACTCCCGCTGCTTTCTGGGCTCCCTCTGTCTCTGAACTCCCGCTGCTTTCTGGGCTCCCTCTGTCTCTGAACTCCCGCCGCTTTCTGGGCTCTCTGTCTCTGAACTCCCGCCGCTTTCTGGGCTCTCTGTCTCTGAACTCCCGCTGCTTTATGGGCTCCCTCTGTCTCTGAACTCCCGCCGCTTTCTTTGCATCTGCAACAGACATATCATCCAAACTAACCCATCCCTTATGGACACGGGGATCTTAATGTGCATCTCCAATATATATCACCCTCCCCCACCCACTGGGATCTTACTGTGCATCTCCAATATATATCCCCCACCCCTGGGATCTTACTGTGCATCCCCCACTGACATATCATCCAGACTCACCCATCCCTTACTCTGCCACTGGGATCTTACTGTGCATCTCCAATATATATCTCCCCCCACTAGGATCTTACTGTGCATCTCCAAGATATATCACCCCCACCCACTGGGATAGAACATAGAACATACAACAGTACAGCACAGAACAGGCCCTTCGGCCCTCAATGTTGTGCCGAGCCATGATCACCCTACTCAAACCCACGTATCCACCCTATACCCGTAACCCAACAACCCCCCCCCCCCTTAACCTTACTTTTATTAGGACACTACGGGCAATTTAGCATGGCCAATCCACCTAACCCGCACATCTTTGGACTGTGGGAGGAAACCGGAGCACCCGGAGGAAACCCACGCACACAGGGGAGGACGTGCAGACTCCACACAGACAGTGACCCAACCGGGAATCGAACCTGGGACCCTGGAGCTGTGAAGCATTTATGCTAACCACCATGCTACCCTGCTGCCCAAATCCCTTACTTGATCTTACTGTACATCTCCAATTTATATCTCCCCCACCCACTGGGATCTTACTGTGCATCTCCCACTGACATATCATCCAGACTCACCCATCCCTTACTCTGCCACTGGGATCTCACTGTGCAGCACTCACAAACTCGAATTCCCCTACACTGACTGTGGGATCTTACTGTGGATCTTACTGTGCATCTCCCCCCCCCCCCCCCACCCCCAAAATCCCTTACCCTGCCACTGGGATCCTGCTGTGCACCAAGGAGACATCACCAGGGGGGAAGCAGGAAGAGAGTTTGGCCAAAAGTGGTCCCAATGGCCGTAGAGCAGATTGGACTGTCGTGAACCACCCCCCGGCCGCCCCCCCGCCGCCCTTTGACCTCCCATCCTCACCCGTCAGCCGCCGGGTCGCCTGTTCGTCGCCCTCCGTCTCCGCCTTCCCCGCTGAGGTACCTGCCATGCTGGCGGCTGGCAACTTCCTCCTGGCCCGTACCTTCCTTTCCCGTCTCCCTTCCTTCCCTCCTCCCACCTCCGGGAGAGGCGGGAGAGGCGGGCCCACAGGCCCAGGGCCCGACGGGTGGGCGCCTCCCGCAGCGCCACCAGCAGCCGGGAGGACTCGTCTGCAGGCAGCATATCGGCGCCTCCCACAGCGCCACCAGCAGCCGGGAGGACTCGTCTGCAGGCACCGTATCGGCGCCTCCCGCAGCGCCACCAGCAGCCGGGAGGACTCGTCTGCAGGCAGCGCCACCAGCAGGCCGGGAGGACCCGTCTGCAGGCAGCGCCACCAGCAGGCCGGGAGGACTCGTCTGCAGGCAGCGCCACCAGCAGGCCGGGAGGACTCTTCTGCAGGCAGCGCGGGAGCCGTCCGCGCCACTAGCAGGCCGGGAGGACTCGTCTGCAGGCAACGTGGCGGCACCTCCCGCAGCGCCACCTGCAGGCAGCGCCGGCGCCGTCTGCAGCGCCGCCAGCAGGTCGGGAGGACTCGTCTGCAGGCAGCACGGGCGCCGCCCGCAGCGCCACCAGCAGGCCGGGAGGACTCGTCTGCAGGCAGCTCTACCAGCAGGCCGGGAGGACTCGTCTGCAGGCAGCGCGGGCGCCGTCCGCAGTGCCGCCAGCAGGGCGGGAGGACTCGACTGCAGGCAGCGTATCGGCGCCGCCTGCAGCGCCACCAGCAGACCGGGAGGACTTCTCTGGAGGCAGCGCATCGGCGCCGCCCGCAGCGCCACCAGCAGCCGGGAGGACTCGACTGCAGGCAGCGCATCGGCGCTGGGCGAGTCCCTCAGTAAACACAGCATCCGTCGGGAGGACCTTATCCGCGTGCGCAAGACTGGCCGCAGCGCCATCTGCAGAGCGCCAGGAGGAATCGCAGGTGGCTATCAACCTCCGGTGGCGTTGCTCGTTCGGAGGGAGGACCAAGTGTCACCTTCAGGCTGGAAGAGAGGCAGGGGCTGAGGGAGCGCCGCACAGTCGGAGTATCAGTGCTGAGGGAGCGCCGCACAGTCGGAGGGTCAGTGCTGAGGGAGCGCCGCATTGTCGGAGGGTCAGTGCTGAGGGAGCTCCGCACTGTCGGAGGGTCAGTGCTGAGGGAGCGCCGCACTGTCGGAGGGGCAGTGCTGAGGGAGCGCCGCACTGTCGGAGGGTCAGTGCTGAGGGAGCTCCGCACTGTCAGAGGGTCAGTGCTGAGGGGGCGCCGCACAGTCGGAGTATCAGTGCTGAGGGAGCGCCGCACTGTCGGAGGGTCAGTGCTGAGGGGGCACCGCACTGTCGGAGGGTCAGTGCTGAGGGGGCACCGCACTGTCGGAGGGCAGTGCTGAGGGAGCGCCGTACTGTGGGAGGGTCAGTGCTGAGCTGAGGGAGCTTCTCACAGTCGGTGAGTCTGTGCTGAGGGAGCGCCGCACATCCCCTCTCTCTATCTCCCTCTCTCAATCCAGCTCCCCCTTTTTCTCAACCCACTCTCTGTCCTTCGGGAAGAGATGTTCTACCCCGGCCCCCGTCTGCCCTCCGAGCTGGTTGCAAATGGCCCGACGGCCCCAATTGGAAGGACAGTGTGGGGCGGGCGGAATTCCTTTGGCTCTTTCTCACATGGGCTGCGTGTGGGATCGAGCTGTGTAAAATGGCCACCACCATCCCCACATTGCGACAGGGTCACACTCCATAAAGTCTTTCATCAGAGGCGAGGCACTTTGGGATGTCCGCCAATCATGAAAGGCGCTTCTAGAAATGCACATCTTTCCATCGATTCGGTCAGTATTCCCTCAGTTATCCCAACTCTCCGGGGAAGTGTCATGACGGGACTGTCCCTTTCAGAAATTTTTTTGTCTTATCACATGGCTTCAGTGATGTCATTGTGTGGGCGGAGCTGGGCTGTGGCTCTGGGAGTTGGTTTAACCTTCGTTTTGAGTTTGAACTGGTTTGAACTGCACAGGTTGACAAAGAAGTGTATCTCTATCATCAGTTTCAAAGCTGTTCCAGAGAGCTTGATAACCTGAAAAGAGATCATTGCTTTCTGGAAGTAATTCAAATCGGTTGTTTTAGAAAGAACATAAGAACTAGGAGCAGGAGTCGGCCATCTGGCCCCTCGAGCCTGCTCCGCCATTCAATGAGATCATGGCTGATCTTTTGTGGACTCAGCTCCACTTTGCGGCCCGAACACCATAACCCTTAATCCCTTTATTCTTCAAAAAACGATCTATCTTTACCTTAAAAACATTTAATGAAGGAGCCTCAACTGCTTCACTGGGCAAGGAATTCCATAGATTCACAACCCTTTGGGTGAAGAAGTTCCTCCTAAACTCAGTCCTAAATCTACTTCCCCTTATTTTGAGGCTATGCCCCCTAGTTCTGCTGTCACCCGCCAGTGGAAACAACCTGCCCGCATCTATCCTATCTATTCCCTTCATAATTTTAAATGTTTCTATAAGATCCCCCCCCCCCCCATCTTTCTAAATTCCAATGACTACAGTCCCAGTCTACTCAACCTCTCCTCATAATCCAACCCCTTCAGCTCTGGGATTAACCTAATGAAAGGAAACAGGAGTGACCATACCAATGATTTCTGAAGCTTGCTGAGGATCAGGGGGAGAGAGAGACATTCAAAGAGGGGTGGGAGTGGAGGTGTTCATGCAATCACAAGGATTGCTGGTCACTTTGAAAGCGTTCTCGAATTAGTCCGGTCCTCTGTGCCCCTCTCTTTTGTTATGGATTTCAGAGTGCTGTGTGCGGGGCCACACCTTTGAAAAGGGGTTTCTGGTTTATGGGATCTTGTTATTAAATTGGAACAGTTGAGGAGGGATTCATTAAGGGTTATACATAGATTCCTGTAGCGGTGTGGGGTATTTATATTTGTAGTTGATCAAAATGTTTGGTGTGCGCAGGACAATAACCGAGAGCTGTGTGGGTCCTACAGGCCGATCTCCCTGTTGAAGGGGCTGGTTTAGCTCACAAGGCTAAATTGCTGGCTTTGAAAGCAGACCAAGGCAAGCCAGCAGCACGGTTCGATTCCCGTACCAGCCTCCCCGGATAGGCGCAGGAATGTGGCGACTAGGGGCTTTTCACAGTAACTTCATTGAAGCCTACTCGTGACAATAAGCGATTTTCATTTCGAATGTGGATGCCAAGTTGCTGGCCAAAATCCTCTCCTCCAGGATCGAGGATTGTGTTCTGGACGTTATTGGGGACCAGACGGGGTTTGTTAAGGGCAGGCAATTGATGGCCAATGTAAGAAGGCTGTTAAATGTGATCATGATGCCCCCGGAAGGTAGGGAGGTGGAGGTAGTGATCGCAATGGACGCAGAAAAGGCTTTTGATCGGGTAGAATGGGATTATCTGTGGGAGATACTGGGACGGTTCAGATTTGGGCGGGGCTTTATTGACTAGGTCAGGTTACTGTATCAGGCTCCTGTGGCAAGTGTACGGACGAATAGGACAACATTGGATTATTTTAGACTGCATTGGGGGACGAAACAGGGATGCCCCCTCTCCCCATTGTTGTGTGCGCTGGCTCTAGAGCCGTTGGCAATTGCTCCGAGAGCCTCGAGGGGCTGGAGAGGACTCGTTGGGGGGTGGGGGTGGAGCACAGGGTTTCGCTCTATGCTGATGACCTGCATCTGTACGTTTCAGGCCCAATAGAGGGGATGGAAGAAATCATGAGGACTCTGGGGGAATTTGGCCGGTTTTCGGGGCAGCAGGGTAGCATGGTGGTTAGCATAAATGCTTCACAGCTCCAGGGTCCCAGGTTCGATTCCCGGCTGGGTCACTGTCTGTGCGGAATCTGCACGTCCTCCCCCTGTGTGCATGGGTTTCCTCCGGGTGCTCCGGTTTCCTCCCACAGTCCAAAGATGTGCGGGTTAGGTGGATTGGCCATGCTAAATGGCCCGTAGTGTCCTAAAAAAAAGTAAGGTTAAGGGGGGGGTTGTTGGGTTACGGGTATAGGGTGGATACGTGGGTTTGAGTAGGGTGATCATGGCTCGGCACAACATCGAGGACCGAAGGGCCTGTTCTGTGCTGTACTGTTCTATGTTCTATGTTCTATAGGAAAGAGTGGGGACTTCCGGGTGCGGCTATGCGGAGCTAAGCCGCACGTTCGGCAGCTCCCGCTTTCAAAGGACTTTCGGGCCCGTTTTGGGGCCCCAAACGGCGCTGTTTCGACAATTCCCGGTGGGGGAAGGTGCTTGGAGGAACATTCCCCGAAATTTATGGTGCGCACCCGGAGTGGGGCAAAGAAAACGGCGGCAGCAGCAGCTCCCCAGAAAAAGCGGGGGAAGGAGGACAAAATGGCGGCCGGCGGAGCACCCGAGGATTGGAGGCAGTGGGCGCAGGAGCAGCAAGCTGCTCTCCCGCGCTGTTTTGCGGAGCCGAAGGCTGAGTTGCTGGACTCACTGAATGCGACTACCAGCAAGCTGCTTGAGACCCAGACAGCCCAGGGGGCGGCCATTCAGGAGTTGCAGCAGCAGGCCGCTGATCGGGAGGAGCAGGCCGTGGTCCTCGTGGGGAAGGTGGAGATGCACGAGGCACTTCACAAAAAGTGGCAAGACCGCTTGGAGGAGCTGGACTTTCGCACGAGGCGGAAGAATTTGAGGATCCTGGGCCTGGCGGAGGGGCTGGAGGGGTCGGATCTACCGTCCTATGTGGCCACTATGCTGAATTCGTTGCTGGGGGCGGGGTCCTTCCATCTGCCCCTGGAGCTTGAGGGAGCCCACAGAGTGCTGGCCAGGAGGCCTAAGGCAAGTGAGCCCCCGCGGGCGGTGCTGATGCGGTTCCATCGATTCAGTGACCGGGAGTGTGTGCTGCGCTGGGCCAAGAAGGTGAGGAGCAGCAAGTGGGAGAATTCGGTAGCGCGAATCTACCAGGACTGGAGTGCGGAGGTGGCTAAGCGGCGGGTCGGGTTTAACCGGACGAAGGCGGTGCTGCATGCCAAGCAGGTCAGATTTGGAATGCTGCAGCCTGCGCGTCTGTGGGTGACATATAAGGACCGGCATTACTACTTTGAGTCCCTGGAGGAGGCGTGGGCATTTGTGCAGGCGGAGAAGCTGGACTCCAACTAGGGTTTGGGGGTCGCGGGGTCTTGTGTACTACGGTTGGTGCTGTTGTTGCTGTTACTGTTTTTGTAATTTTGGAGCTGGAGGTGGGGGCGTGGCCTCTATTGGTTTTTTCCCACCCTGAAGCGGCGCCAAGAAGGTGTGGCAGGAGAGGGGATGACCCCATGTCGGGAGGGGCCGGGTTTTGGCGGGAGTTGCCGAGGTCAGCAGAAGTCAGCTGACTCACGGAAGTACCATGGAGGGTGCGTCGCGGCTAGGAGGGATCCTAGCCTGGGGGGGGGGGGGGGCGTACCGGGTTGGAATGCCCAGGAAGGAGCTGGTGTGGGCCGGGGGGTAGAGGAGAGGCGGTATCGTCACGGGGAACGGGTCGGGCGGGGTGTGCTGGCCTGGGGCGAGCAGTTGATGAGCTAAGGCTAGTCGGCGGAGGAGGGGGGGGCGGGGTGCCCTCTGATCCGGCTGATCACCTGGAACGTGAGGGGGCTGAATGGGCCGGTTAAGCGGGCCCGGGTATTTTCTCATTTGAAGGGGCTGAAGGCGGATGTGGCCATGCTCCAGGAGACCCACCTGAAGGTGGTGGACCAGGTTCGTCTGAGGAAGGGGTGGGTGGGGCAGGTTTTCCATTCAGGATTAGATGCGAAGAACCAGGGGGTGGCGATTCTGGTGGGGAAGAGGGTGGCGTTCGAGGCGGCTGAGGTGGTGGCGGACAAGGAGGGCAGGTTTGTTATGGTGAAGGGCAGGCTGCAGGGAGAGAAGGTGGTGCTGGTTAATGTGTATGCCCCGAATTGGGATGATGCCGGCTTCATGAGGCGTATGTTGGGCCGCATTCCGGACCTGGAGGCAGGGGGCCTGATCATGGGGCGAGACTTTAACACAGTGCTGGATCCCCCACTGGACCGGTCCAGTTCAAGGACAGGCAGGAGGCCGGCGGCGGTCAAGGTGCTGAGGGGGTTTATGGACCAGATGGGAGGGGTGGATCCCTGGAGGTTTGGGAGGCCGAGGGCGCGGGAGTATTCCTTTTTCTCCCATGTGCATAGGGTTTACTCCAGAATAGATTTTTTTCGTTCTGAGCAGGGGACTGGCCCCGAGGGTGGAGGAGGCCGAGTATTCGGCCATAGCGATCTCAGACCATGCTCCGCACTGGGTCGATCTGGAGGTGGGGGAGGTGCGGGACCAGCGCCCGCTGTGGCGTCTGGACGTGGGGTTGCTGGCTGATGAGGTGTGTAGGAGGGTCCGGGGAAGTATTGAGGGGTACCTTGAGACCAACGATACGGGGGAGGTCCGGGTGGGGATGGTTTGGGAGGCTCTGAAGGCAGTGATCCAGGGGGAGCTGATTTCCATCCCGGCCCACAGGGAGAGGAGGGAGAGGGAGAGACTGGTGGGGGAGCTCCTAGATGTGGATAGGAGGTACCACTATCGCTGGCGGGTAGAGTGCAGTCCGTCAAAATGACGGTGCTCCCGAGGTTCTTGTTCCTTTTTCAGTGCCTGCCCACCCTTATCCCTAGGGCCTTTTTTAGGAGGGTGACGAGCAGCATCATGAGCTTTGTTTGGGCGCATGGGACCCCGAGGGTGAAGAGGGTCTTCTTGGAGCGGGGCAGAGATGGTGGGGGGCTGGCGTTACCCAACCTCCCGGGGTACTATTGGGCGGCCAATGTGTTGATGGAGGGGGAGGGGGCAGCATGGAAAAGGTTGGAGATGGCATCCTGTGGAGGCACAAGCCTGGGGGCCCTGGTAACGGCGCCGTTGCCGCTCCCTCCTACGAGGTATACCACCAGTCCGGTGGTGGCGGCTACCCTCAAGATTTGGGGACAGTGGAGGCGACATAGGGGGGAAGTGGGGGGCTCGATGGAGGCTCCGCTAAGGGGGAACCATCGGTTCGTCCCGGGGAACATTGATGGGGGGTTCCTGGGGTGGCACAGAGCGGGCATCAGACAGCTGAGGGACCTGTTCATTGATGGGAGGTTTGCGAGCCTGGGAGAGTTGGAGGAGAAATTTGAGCTCCCCTCGGGGAATTGTTCAGGTACCTGCAGGTAAAGGCATTTGCTAGGCGGCAGGTGGAGGGATTCCCTTTGCTGCCCGCGAGCGGGGTGAGGGACAGGGTGCTTTCGGGGGTCTGGGTCGGGGATGGGAAGATCTCTGATATCTACAAGGTTATGCAGGAGGTGGGGGAGGCGTCGGTAGAGGAGCTAAAGGCTAAGTGGGAAGGGGAGCTGGGGGAGCAGATCGAGGATGAGACATGGGCGGATGCCCTGGAGAGGGTTAATTCCTCATGTGCGCGGCTTAGCCTAATCCAATTCAAGGGCCCATATGTCCGGGACGAGGATGAGTAGGTTCTTTGGGGGCGAAGACAGGTGTTCGGGGAGTCCAGCGAACCATGCCCATATGTTCTGGGCATGCCCGGCACTGGAGGAGTTCTGGAAGGGGGTGGCGAGGACGGTGTCGAGGGTGGTTGGATCCAGGGTCAAGCCAGGCTGGGTACTCGCAATTTTTGGGGTTGGGGTGGAGCCGGGAGTGCAGGAGGCGAGAGAGGCCGGTGTTTTGGCCTTTGCGTCCCTAGTAGCCCGGCGGAGGATCTTGCTACAGTGCAAGGATGCGGGACCCCCAAGTGTGGAGACCTGGATCAATGACATGGCGGGGTTTATCAAACTGGAAAGGGTCAAATTGGCCCTGAGAGGATCGGTACAAGGGTTCTTTCGGCGGTGGCAGCCTTTCCTTGATTTTCTGGCTCAACGATAGGGAATTCGGTCAGCACATGCAGCAACCCCCCGGGGGGGGGAAAAGAGTGGGGGGGGGGGGGGG